>NC_136513.1:93937425-93964925 GCF_053919585.1 Euprymna scolopes
AATAATAATAAACGGATAAATCCACCCAAGCAGGAAGACTGTGTATTTATTAGCTTCCCCACGAAACAAAATGTGACACAAGGTCGTTTTTAATTGTGGGAGAAAACCAGCTTCCCTCAAAAAGGGCACTCTGGGAGCTTGTAAAAATAAAATTGCCTTAGTATTGACTGAGGACAATTAATTTGAGTGCAGACATCACACTTCAGTGACCAGCTCAGTACAAGTACTGGGTGTCCAAGCAAAGAGACTGGATGTCATAATAGTTAACAAGAAGAAAAAGACCTGCCAGATTGCAGATTTTGCCGTTCTAACAGACCACAGACTGATGATCAAGAGACTAAGAAGCAGAGCAAATACACGGAACTGACAAGAGAGCACAAAGGAGTACAGGAGATGAAAAAAAAGAGCTCAAAGGAGTACAGAAGATGAAAAAAGAGAGCTCAAAGGAGTACAGAAGATGAAAAAAGAGAGCTCAAAGGAGTACAGAAGATGAAAAAAGAGAGCTCAAAGGAGTACAGAAGATGAAAAAAGAGAGCTCAAAGGAGTACAGAAGATGAAAAAAGTCAAGATAACACCACTAATAGTAGGAGCACAAGGAACAATCCCCCCCCCCCAAAAAAAAAACTTTGAAAAAAAAAAAAGAATGGAAGAAATTGGAATCAGAAGGATGGCTGAGAAGATACAATGGATTTCAATAATGAAAACTGTAGAAATGTTAAGGAAAACTCTTGAAAGTGGTGACTAATAACACACATAAACTACAGACACAAACTGAACACACAGAAACGGCTACAAACGTAAAACACAAAGGAACATCACATGGGATCATGAAAACTTGGTATAATTGTAAGGTACTCCCTTATACCACTGCGTTCCGGCCATCCCCTTTTTTTGTGCGTGTATGTATGTAACCATAAACTGGAACCACACCAAATAAGTGAGGAGGGTCAAGAAGGATGGAAAGACTGAAGAGAGAAAGCACTAGCCAGACCTCCGCTGGATGAGTGCAAAGAGGACAGGGACCTCGGGGAGGTTTATTGCAACACACATTTCAGTGAAGACCAATGGTTGCTGCTAATGAGAAATCAATGTTAAGCAGCTGTTGCGATAACGCAAATTCATCTGCAAAAGTAATCAAAAGAGTTGGAGAGTACTGAAAATCTGGGGAGACTTGTTGTAACTTAGAATCCAGAGAACACCACAAGTTGTTCTCAAAGAGAAATCTTTAATGATGGCCTGTGTGAGAACTCCTAGTTACTAAATGATGATGATGATGATGATGATGATGATGATGATGATGATGATGATGATGATGATCATCATCATCATCATAATCATAATAATAATAATCATAATTATAATAATAATAATAATCATAATTATAATAATAACTTTTATTAAATAAAAACAAATTTTGCAAAATATAAATTAAATTAAATTCAAGGGAATTAAAAAAAAAATAGAAAAATATTAGAAAACAACATTTTACACTTACTATTTAATGTTTATTTTTAATACAGATTTTACGGGTTTATTTTACAATCCACGGAGGTATGAAAAAGTGGTAAAAAAAACAAAAATATGCAACAAACAAATGTTATCAAAGGCAAGATAAGTTACTCTTCTACCTATCTGGAAAAGTTTTTAGTGGTTTTACTCACTTTAAAACGTTTATTTGGTTTGAAAAACATATAGTGTCGAGCGTTAGATGGGAACAAGAAAAATAGCCACAAATTGACACCTAAATATTTAAAGTTTTGATAATGATTTAGATATAAAAGATTATACAAAATACTGTTAAACCCATCCAATATATGTCATGGAAAAATACATTGGATGAGGTTCTAATAGTATTTTGTTTATAAGTTAAAAACAAAATTTGAAGAATATTAAAATGTTTTGGCCTTCACTTATCAGAAAAAAAATGGAAAATTTGTTTTTCAAAAAAAAAAAATAATAACTACTTGATCATTTTTTGTGATTTTTGGAATATGCCATCTTCATTCCATGACAAGTAGATAAAAGTTTTTCTTCATTTTTATTTATCGCCATAAGTGCCAATCTGAATAAGCACCCATTTTTTATATGCCAAAAAAACCCAAACATGTTAGTTTTTATTTGTATTTTATTGTAATACAGATTTATTCCCCTTTGTTCAATTTACTTGTATCGGCCATATTTCAAATTCAACTGGACACATTTTTTTAGCATTGAATATTTCAAATTCAACTTGCTATAACTCACCATTTTTAAGGAGGCGAGCACTCATTACTTGCACAAACAGTGAGGTCACAAAACAATTTCAAGTTTACAGCCTATCTTTTATATACTGCTTATTTATATGTCATCTCATTCATAAAGTTAACTAATTTGCATATGGCGGTACAAAAGGCTACTCAATTAATTTACTCTACTTTGTTATTCTTTTGTTTTTAAATAAAAATAGATCTGTTTAGGCATACTGTTTTATTTCATGGACAAATGTTTAACAAGGCAAACACAACTCATAAAGATGGTTCTGCTTCTTGGTTTACGCGCAACTATTGCGTTGCTCGTATTATTTGGAGTCTTTGAATGACTGTTCTCATCTTGAATGTTATTCTTAAAACGTTTCGGTCAAGTTGACCTCCAATCTTCTTCAGGTTCGTAATAGAGTCGGTGACGCATGTTAGCAACAACCGCATGACACGTATGCAAATGACCAAGCCGGTGCACGAGCTGACGTCACAGCGAAGGAAGAGAAGGGAAAGAAGAAAGAAAGAAAAAATGCATCAGGTGCCAAAGAGCAGGAAAAGAGAAACATGTGTTAACGCGAGATGGATGTGCGAGAGACTTTTAAAGCAGGTGTTCGACACATGTTAAGCCCATGTCAGTGCGAGAGGAACTGTAAAAAAAACAACTGCAGACATTGTTTGGAAAGTCACGGCAATGCGATGCCTCCGTTCAGTCTCGAAAGACAAAGCATACCCCCTGTAGGGGAGTTGTACATGTAATTGTGAGGCAAGGGTTGTGCAATACCTAACTACACCTCTCCTGAATCGGCACTGTTTAAGTCCAGTGGCAAGGACAAGTCCAGGATGACTGGAAACAATGCCGAGATAAGCGGAGAGCACATACAGCACCTGGAAGTCCCAAATGGTCACCCATTTAGTACTGACCAGGTTCAACGTTGCTTAACTTTGGTGATTCAGTGCGAACCGGTGTGTCAACGGTAATAAATGCCTTTTGTTCAACCTGAAAAAAATCGAATTTCTTCCTTTTGTTTGTTTCCTTATGACTGTCTCAGACACAACGTGTTGGGTCTGTGTTGACATGTAACGACTACATTACAGGTACTTCTTGTTGTTGTTGTACTCGGGAATCTTTCTTTTTACAAGGGCCCATGGCATAGTAGATAGAGGACTTGGTAAAATTCAGTTGCAAAAGTTACACTTCTGGAGGTTGACGGTTTGATCCTCAGTGCGAGCAACACTCAAAATACAATGGCAAATTATTTAAGACTTCTACGCAGTCACAGCTGACGGAATGACATCATGCTATGCTCGTGAAGCAAATAAAGGGTTCCGTTCGTAATTCTGTGCAGATTCCTGAGCTCGACTGCAAAATTCCCCAGTGCAACAGAAAAATTCCTGAGTTCGACAAAATACACCTGAAGAAGGTTGGAGGTTACATCGACCGAAACATTGTGAAAATCACACTCAAGATGAGAACAGAAGTCCAAAGAATCCAAAGAACAATACAATCGAAATAATCAATCCTAAAAATTCAGAAAAGTAATATTGTATTCCTTTGCAACATATTCTTTGTCAATAATTTTCCCCATTCTTTATCTGTGCCTAAATCAAAACGTAGATTCCATGAACAAAGCTTCTTTCTTAGAACTGCACGTCTGTGGAACTCTCTTGCGTTTTCCTGTTTCCCACCTGACTACAACTTGAATGTCATCAAGTCCAACATAAACAAATTCCTGATAAACCGCCCCCTTAAGACACTTTATCAAATATCCATTACTAATGATTACTACGATATTATCCCATTGATTACTGTACACGCAATAACCCTTATCCCCGAGTGGCCCCCAGGCCTTGATAAGTGGTGACTACCATGTAAAAAAAAATAAATAAATAAATTGACTCATTGATTGTAAGTTATGAACAAAACCATATCGCCACCGTCGTTAAGCGAATAGATAATTAAATTTAATAGTTTTCTGTAAGCATTTAAACACCATAGTGTTTGAATATATTCAAACATTTAACCAAATATTCAAACACTACAGTGTTTGAATATTTGGTTCAGTGGCAGTTTTAGTCATTTAGAACTGCTTTAAAGCGTCAACACTCACTCATTTTTTGACCAAATTTCAAACAATTATTATAGTTTATAGATCACCTTCTTAGCTATATTGTGAAAAGGAAATTTCAATTTTCGTTTAGTAAAACAAAAGTTATGATGAATTTACTGGTGTTCAAAATCGTAAAAATTTGCAAAGAGGTGAGCGACGTTTTATGTGACTGGTTTCCATAGCAAGCACGTCGCTTCAGCGACTAGTGTTGCTACTAATTCACCGCTCTCATGAGAAGAGAAGTAACAAGTGAAATAGAGAGAATGAAAGCAGACGAGTGCCGTGGATTGTTTTACATTTGTGTACGTTATGTTTTTGCGTGAAACGATATACTGCCTTAAATGACAAACCAACATTTCACCTCTAACTTTAAATTAAAAAAATCTTTAACTTAAAAAAAAATCTTTAAATTAAAAAACTCTACTTAAGACTTCTAAAAATCAACGAATCCTTTAAAACTATATTTACACTTTTTTCCAGCAGAAATTTCAATCGAATCCTTCAAAAACTATAGATCTATTACAATAGAAAAATGTGAGCATGAAAAGTAATATGGTTAAGCTTAAACATGGAAAAGAAAAGTAAAGGACTAGTTGTTAAAACTGGAAAAGAAAAGGACAAGATATTCTAGTAAAAAAATATAATTAATTTATAACTTAAATTATTGCAGCATTAAGAATTGATTATATAATGTTATAAACTGAATTTTTAAAAAATTCTTAATGCCACAATATTTTAAGTTATAAATTTATTATATTTTTTTACAAGAATATCTTGTCTTTTTCTTTTCAATGTTTAAGTTTAATCATATTACTTTTCATGCTCGCATATTTCTATTGTAATGATACACAATTTTGAAATAGCGCTAAGCAGCATCTTTCAGGATTCCCCTCAAGTCAATGTTATCCATAAATCTTTCTGTTTAAAATCATTTTGTTAATCAAATAACAAAAACTGTCATGCAAAGAAGACAGAAAAAAAAGTGCAGAAGAATTGTTAGAACACTCAGTATTCATGCATTATTTTCTTCATTTTCTTCGTGAACAACAAGGAATCAAGATGTTCACCCTTAGTATTAGCAGTAGCTGTAGCTCTTTCTTCTGTTTACCGACAATAGTCCAAAATAAAAAAAAACAAAAGAAAAAAAAAATAAGAGAAAAACCCTAACCCTAACTCAAACACAGGATATGGCATACAAAAAATGAATCTTTGAGCAAAACATCTCATTTCTTTTATTATTTATCAAACAGCACATATTCTATTTTATTATGACTGCCATCTTGAACTCAAACGATCTTGTTTTATTTATTAGGTTTTTATGCCCAATTATTTTCTTTTATACAATTTTGTATATCGATATTAAGTTTGTGTACTAATTAGTCAAAAATCGTTTTGTTTTTTGTTTTATAATTCTTGAATAATTCTGCAATTTTTAGTAAAAAAGTAAAAACAATTTTAAAAAAACAATATTTTCAAACTTTAATTTACGGATTATCTTTGAATTAGTCCCAGAAAATTGCTAATTATCTTTCAAGGGATGTTTACAATACATTTATTCAAACTTTAAATTAGTTGAATTTTGTTATTTTTAGATGGATTCAAACTTTGTTTTATTAATTTTTAACTTTTTGGTTTATTTTTAACTTTCTGTTTATTTTTAACTTTTTTTTTAATTTATTTTTAACTTTTTTGTTTATTTTTTTAACTTTTTTTATTTATTTTTTAACTTTTTGTTTATTTTTAACTTTTTTTATTTATTTTTAACTTTTTGTTTATTTTTAACTTTTTTGTCTATTTTTAAAGGTTTTGTTTATTTTTAATTTTTGTTTATTTTCTACTTTTTGTTTATTTTTAACTTTTTGTTTATTTTTAACTTTTTTTTATTATTTATTTTTAACTTTTTGTTTATTTTTTAATTTTTTAAACTTATTTTTAACTTTTTGTTTATTTTTAAACCTTTTTATTTATTTTCAACTTTTGTTTATTTTTAATTTTTTTTATTTTTAACTTTTTGTTTATTTTTAACTTTTCGTTTATTTTTAACTTTTTGCATATTTTTTTAACTTTTCGTTTATTTTTAACTTCTTGCATATTTTTTAACTTTTTGTTTATTTTTAACTTTTTGCATATTTTTTAACTTTTCGTTTATTTTTAACTTCTTGCATATTTTTTAACTTTTTGTTTATTTTTAACTTTTTGCATATTTTTTAACTTTTCGTTTATTTTTAACTTCTTGCATATTTTTTAACTTTTTGTTTATTTTTAACTTTTTGCATATTTTTTAACTTTTCGTTTATTTTTAACTTCTTGCATATTTTTTAACTTTTCGTTTATTTTTGACTTTTTGCATATTTTTTAACTTTTCGTTTATTTTTAACTTCTTGCATATTTTTTAACTTTTTGTTTATTTTTGACTTTTTGCATATTTTTTAACTTTTCGTTTATTTTTAACTTCTTGCATATTTTTTAACTTTTTGTTTATTTTTGACTTCTTGCATATTTTTTAACTTTTCGTTTATTTTTAACTTCTTGCATATTTTTAAACTTTTTGTTTATTTTTGACTTTTTGCATATTTTTTAACTTTTCGTTTATTTTTAACTTCTTGCATATTTTTTAACTTTTTGTTTATTTTTAACTTCTTGCATATTTTTTAACTTTTCGTTTATTTTTAACTTCTTGCATATTTTTTAACTTTTTGTTTATTTTTGACTTTTTGCATATTTTTTAACTTTTCGTTTATTTTTAACTTCTTGCATATTTTTTAACTTTTTGTTTATTTTTGACTTTTTGCATATTTTTTAACTTTTCGTTTATTTTTAACTTCTTGCATATTTTTTAACTTTTCGTTTATTTTTAACTTCTTGCATATTTTTTAACTTTTCGTTTATTTTTAACTTCTTGCATATTTTTTAACTTTTTGTTTATTTTTGACTTTTTGCATATTTTTTTAACTTTTCGTTTATTTTTAACTTCTTGCATATTTTTTAACTTTTCGTTTATTTTTAACTTCTTGCATATTTTTTAACTTTTCGTTTATTTTTAACTTCTTGCATATTTTTTAACTTTTTGTTTATTTTTGACTTTTTGCATATTTTTTAACTTTTCGTTTATTTTTAACTTCTTGCATATTTTTTAACTTTTCGTTTATTTTTAACTTCTTGCATATTTTTTAACTTTTTGTTTATTTTTAACTTCTTGCATATTTTTTAACTTTTTGTTTATTTTTTACTTTTTGCATATTTTTTTAACTTTTCGTTTATTTTTGACTTCTTGCATATTTTTTAACTTTTTGTTTATTTTTAACTTCTTGCATATTTTTTAACTTTTTGTTTATTTTTAACTTCTTGCATATTTTTTAACTTTTTGTTTATTTTTGACTTTTTGCATATTTTTTAACTTTTCGTTTATTTTTAACTTCTTGCATATTTTTTAACTTTTTGTTTATTTTTAACTTTTTGCATATTTTTTAACTTTTTGTTTATTTTTAACTTCTTGCATATTTTTTAACTTTTTGTTTATTTTTGACTTTTTGCATATTTTTTAACTTTTCGTTTATTTTTAACTTCTTGCATATTTTTTAACTTTTTGTTTATTTTTGACTTTTTGCATATTTTTTAACTTTTTGTTTATTTTTGACTTTTTGCATATTTTTTAACTTGTCGTTTATTTTTAACTTCTTGCATATTTTTTAACTTTTCGTTTATTTTTGACTTTTTGCATATTTTTTAATTTTTTGTTTATTTTTAACTTTTCGTTTATTTTTAACTTTTTGTTTATTTTTAACTTTTTGTTTATTTTTAACTTTTCGTTTATTTTTAACTTCTCACATATTTTTATTTTTTTGTTTATTTTTAACTTTTCGTTTATTTTTAACTTTTTGCATATTTTTTAACTTTTTGTTTATTTTTGACTTCTTGCATATTTTTTAACTTTTTGTTTATTTTTGACTTTTTGCATATTTTTTAACTTTTCGTTTATTTTTAACTTCTTGCATATTTTTTAACTTTTTGTTTATTTTTGACTTTTTGCATATTTTTTAACTTTTCGTTTATTTTTAACTTCTTGCATATTTTTTAACTTTTTGTTTATTTTTGACTTTTTGCATATTTTTTAACTTTTCGTTTATTTTTAACTTCTTGCATATTTTTTAACTTTTCGTTTATTTTTAACTTCTTGCATATTTTTTAACTTTTTGTTTATTTTTAATTTCTTGCATATTTTTTAACTTTTTGTTTATTTTTGACTTTTTGCATATTTTTTTAACTTTTCGTTTATTTTTGACTTCTTGCATATTTTTTAACTTTTTGTTTATTTTTAACTTCTTGCATATTTTTTAACTTTTTGTTTATTTTTAACTTCTTGCATATTTTTTAACTTTTTGTTTATTTTTGACTTTTTGCATATTTTTTAACTTTTCGTTTATTTTTAACTTCTTGCATATTTTTTAACTTTTTGTTTATTTTTAACTTTTTGCATATTTTTTAACTTTTTGTTTATTTTTAACTTCTTGCATATTTTTTAACTTTTTGTTTATTTTTGACTTTTTGCATATTTTTTAACTTTTCGTTTATTTTTAACTTCTTGCATATTTTTTAACTTTTTGTTTATTTTTGACTTTTTGCATATTTTTTAACTTTTTGTTTATTTTTGACTTTTTGCATATTTTTTAACTTGTCGTTTATTTTTAACTTCTTGCATATTTTTTAACTTTTCGTTTATTTTTGACTTTTTGCATATTTTTTAATTTTTTGTTTATTTTTAACTTTTCGTTTATTTTTAACTTTTTGTTTATTTTTAACTTTTTGTTTATTTTTAACTTTTCGTTTATTTTTAACTTCTCACATACTTTTATTTTTTTTTTTATTTTTAACTTTTCGTTTATTTTTAACTTTTTGCATATTTTTTAACTTTTTGTTTATTTTTGACTTCTTGCATATTTTTTAACTTTTTGTTTATTTTTGACTTTTTGCATATTTTTTAACTTTTCGTTTATTTTTAACTTCTTGCATATTTTTTAACTTTTTATTTATTTTTGACTTTTTGCATATTTTTTAACTTTTCGTTTATTTTTAACTTCTTGCATATTTTTTAACTTTTTGTTTATTTTTAACTTCTTGCATATTTTTTAACTTTTCGTTTATTTTTAACTTCTTGCATATTTTTTTAACTTTTTGTTTATTTTTAACTTTTTGCATATTTTTTAACTTTTCGTTTATTTTTAACTTCTTGCATATTTTTTAACTTTTTGTTTATTTTTGACTTTTTGCATATTTTTTAACTTTTCGTTTATTTTTAACTTCTTGCATATTTTTTAACTTTTCGTTTATTTTTAACTTCTTGCATATTTTTTAACTTTTCGTTTATTTTTAACTTCTTGCATATTTTTTAACTTTTTGTTTATTTTTGACTTTTTGCATATTTTTTAACTTTTCGTTTATTTTAAACTTCTTGCATATTTTTAAACTTTTCGTTTATTTTTAACTTCTTGCATATTTTTTAACTTTTCGTTTATTTTTAACTTCTTGCATATTTTTTAACTTTTTGTTTATTTTTGACTTTTTGCATATTTTTTAACTTTTCGTTTATTTTTAACTTCTTGCATATTTTTTAACTTTTCGTTTATTTTTAACTTCTTGCATATTTTTTAACTTTTTGTTTATTTTTAACTTCTTGCATATTTTTTAACTTTTTGTTTATTTTTGACTTTTTGCATATTTTTTTAACTTTTCGTTTATTTTTGACTTCTTGCATATTTTTTAACTTTTTGTTTATTTTTAACTTCTTGCATATTTTTTAACTTTTTGTTTATTTTTAACTTCTTGCATATTTTTTAACTTTTTGTTTATTTTTGACTTTTTGCATATTTTTTAACTTTTCGTTTATTTTTAACTTCTTGCATATTTTTAAACTTTTTGTTTATTTTTGACTTTTTGCATATTTTTTAACTTTTCGTTTATTTTTAACTTCTTGCATATTTTTTAACTTTTTGTTTATTTTTAACTTCTTGCATATTTTTTAACTTTTCGTTTATTTTTAACTTCTTGCATATTTTTTAACTTTTTGTTTATTTTTGACTTTTTGCATATTTTTTAACTTTTCGTTTATTTTTAACTTCTTGCATATTTTTTAACTTTTTGTTTATTTTTGACTTTTTGCATATTTTTTAACTTTTCGTTTATTTTTAACTTCTTGCATATTTTTTAACTTTTCGTTTATTTTTAACTTCTTGCATATTTTTTAACTTTTCGTTTATTTTTAACTTCTTGCATATTTTTTAACTTTTTGTTTATTTTTGACTTTTTGCATATTTTTTTAACTTTTCGTTTATTTTTAACTTCTTGCATATTTTTTAACTTTTCGTTTATTTTTAACTTCTTGCATATTTTTTAACTTTTTGTTTATTTTTGACTTTTTGCATATTTTTTAACTTTTTGTTTATTTTTGACTTTTTGCATATTTTTTAACTTGTCGTTTATTTTTAACTTCTTGCATATTTTTTAACTTTTCGTTTATTTTTGACTTTTTGCATATTTTTTAATTTTTTGTTTATTTTTAACTTTTCGTTTATTTTTAACTTTTTGTTTATTTTTAACTTTTTGTTTATTTTTAACTTTTCGTTTATTTTTAACTTCTTGCATATTTTTTAACTTTTTGTTTATTTTTAACTTTTTGCATATTTTTTAACTTTTCGTTTATTTTTAACTTTTTGCATATTTTTTAACTTTTTGTTTATTTTTAACTTCTTGCATATTTTTTAACTTTTCGTTTATTTTTAACTTCTTGCATATTTTTTAACTTTTTGTTTATTTTTGACTTTTTGCATATTTTTTAACTTTTCGTTTATTTTTAACTTCTTGCATATTTTTTAACTTTTTGTTTATTTTTGAATTTTTGCATATTTTTTAACTTTTCGTTTATTTTTAACTTCTTGCATATTTTTTAACTTTTTGTTTATTTTTGACTTTTTGCATATTTTTTAACTTTTTGTTTATTTTTAACTTTTTGCATATTTTTTAACTTTTCGTTTATTTTTAACTTCTTGCATATTTTTTAACTTTTTGTTTATTTTTAACTTTTTGCATATTTTTTAACTTTTCGTTTATTTTTAACTTCATGCATATTTTTTTAACTTTTTGTTTATTTTTGACTTTTTGCATATTTTTTAACTTGTTTATTTTTAACTTCTTGCATATTTTTTAACTTTTCGTTTATTTTTGACTTTTTGCATATTTTTTAATTTTTTGTTTATTTTTAACTTTTCGTTTATTTTTAACTTTTTGTTTATTTTTAACTTTTTGTTTATTTTTAACTTTTCGTTTATTTTTAACTTCTCACATATTTTTATTTTTTTGTTTATTTTTAACTTTTTTGTTTATTTTTTAACTTTTTGTTTATTTTTAACTTTTTGTATATTTTAAACTTTTTATTTATTTTTAACTTTTTTATTTATTTTTAACTTTTTGTTTATTTTTCAACTTTTTGTGTATTTTCAACTTTTTGTCTCATTTACATATAACATAACTAATGTAATTAATGTTTTATAAATTTTTTAACACACTTTTATTCATACAATTGTTTCTGTTCAAGTTTTTAAAACACACTTTTTTTTATACTAAATTCAAAATATTTTCAAATGTCTTTTGCAGTGAATTTGTTCCTCTCGTCAAATTACCCCCAGCCCACCATCAAAAAAGGGAAAAAAAGGGAAAAAAACGAAGAAAAGAAAAAAAGGAAAAAAGAAAAAACAGAAAAAACGAAAAAAAAGAAAAAAGAAAAGAAGAATAAAAAAGAAGAAAAAGAAAAAAAAGAAAAGAAAGGAAAAAAAAAGAAAAAAGTAAAAGAAAAGAAAAAAAAAAGAGAAAAAAGAAAGAAAAGAAAAGAAGAATAAAAAGGAAAAAAGAAAAAGAAAAAAGAAAAAGAAAAGAAAGAAAAAAGAAAGAAAAAAAAGAAAAGAAAAACAAAAAAACGAAAAGAAAAGAATAAAAAGGAAAAAAGAAAAAGAAAAAAGAAAAAGAAAAAGAAAGAAAAAAAGAAAAGAAAAAAGAATAAAAAGGAAAAAAATAAAAAATAAAAAGAAAAAAGAAAAAAAGAAAAAAAACGGTAACATCAAAATTACTCTTTTCATTTCATTTATTTATCATTTCCCTTTCACACAATGAAAAAGATTTCTACTTGCATAAAAGTAAATAATCGAAACTGATATTTGAAGACATTCAGGAAAAACAAAAGCGATTAATTCTTTGATTAATTCTTTAATACTCATAGAAAAAAAGCATATAAATAGAGAAAGAGAGAATCATAATTTTCTAGTTCAATCCATATAATCGAAACTAATATTCTAATTTTTTTGGATATCTTTTCAATTTGCCGAGCAGTCTTTTTTATTTCAGCTGACATGTTGTATATTATGGCGCCCAAAAGTTGTTGTTTAGCCATATTCTTCTCAAGCGCTTTTTATCGGTACACACAATTCAACATGTATATATATATATATCGGTTTTTAAGGTGGGTGCAGGATGGGTAGAGGCGAATTATTATATAATGTTATTAAATAAATAAAATATAAAATAAGAAAATCGAAATAAAAAGTAAAAATAATTTGCCCCTACTCATCCTACACCCACCTTTATAACAAAAAAAAGAAAGAAAAAAAAACTATAAATAGACCAAGCCTCAAAGAAAAAGAAAACGACAACAACAACAATCGCTCCTGACAACAATCAGATGTACCGATAAGAAGCACTTGAGAAGAATATGGCTGAACAACAACTTTTGGGCGCCATAATATACAATATGCCAGCTGAAATAACAAATACCGCTCGGCGAATTGAAAAGATATCCGAAAAAATCAGAAAAAAGAATAACTCCGTTGTGTTCAATCAGACGTGCTTGAATAATGACTTGCTGCCAAAATATAAAAATATATATATATAAATATATATTTGTGTGTGTGTGTGTGTGTGTGTATATATATATATATATATATATATAGAGAGAGAGAGAGAGAGAGAGAGAGGGAGGGAGAGAAAGAGAAAAGGAGTGAAAAAGAGCAAGCGAAAAAGAATTTTGTCAGTAAGTGCCATTTGAAACAAGCGAAGTTGAAAAAAAAAACAATAAAACGTGATGCGGTTAGTATCAACGGTAAATTTGGATACACTGCAGCATCTTTCAAAAATTCATGCTTTTGTCAACAAAGTGAAAAGAATCCACAAGATTTGTTTCTTTTTTCTTTTATCCCCAACTTTTGAAATGTGAGGCACGGAACAAACTGAGTAAGAATGTTGATTTTTATTTTTATGGTTACTCATGCACAACGCTGTCAGCATCAACGCAACAAGCAGAGAAGACCATACCATTAAAGCCCAAAAGATGAAAGTTGGATGGCTTCAACCCAACATGTCTTGTTCGTCTGCCCAAGGAAGCGTGCCCATTCGTCCAGCGAACAGGATGCTCTCAAAGAGTTCATCCCGGCAGATCATCGGACCAAACACATATGTCTGCAACAAAGAACCGAATCAATATCAAACAGAACTCATTAAAATCCGTTCATTACAAAGTTTGTTGCAAAGTCAGTTGTGGAGTCGGGTTTCTTGCTAAAAATCTTATCCTCTGTTTTTTTTTTCTTGTTCTTTAAACTCTTTTTCCATTCAAGAATATTTAGATTTGCCTCATATCTGCAGCAACTAAAAGTTTCCAAATCCTTTGAGATCCACACATTTTTTTGTGAACTTATCTCAATAAAAAATACTGGTCACATCAATAGTGTCTGGAAGACCATTTGGATAATAAAAAGTTTTGCCTCGGTTAAGGACATATCCTCCAAAGAAAGCTGACTAAAGATAATTTTGAAAGTTAATTTCTAAAAATCGTTCAACACATGCCAGCATGTAAAACAAACATTGAGGAGTGTCCGAGGCATCCCTCAGGTCCACATCAGAGCATGCCTTGCTTAGGGGACAGTTTATAAGGATGCGTGCGATAGTCTTGTTCCATGTTTTGGCAACCTTCGCCTGTGTCCACTTGAGTGTTACCCACTCTTTCCAGGGAGTTCAGAGCCTGCTGGGAAATCTTCTTTTGGTACCAGAACAGCCTCATTGTTGTTGTCTTTGACTGATTCATTCTAACAATGCAGCCAGAAGGACACTGGTGTTGTTCGTCCAAAGCCTGTGACAGTGGCAAAGCACCTTTTGGTGTCCAAATAGAGGATGGTGATTGTCGTTGTTCTGCTTGTCATGGTCGACTTCCGCTATTGCCTCTGACAGATCTGCTGTGGAGCAATTCCGGACATCCTGTAGACAGATGATGATGATGATGATGATGATGATGCCGCTGACGACGATTTGAAGTATTTAATACCAGTAAAGTGCAATGGATAACTGTTTGTTGAGATGGTGAACAACTGGAAAGCACTCTATTATAGTGCCAATAACATGGTATAACTATAACAAATAAAAAGAAAATGAGAGCTGGAGACGATCATCAGCCTATCGAGCTGGTTGATAAAAATGATCATCTTAGCTTTGTGCGAAAAAATAAATTCCACAAAAACTTTTACATATAGTTCGTTTCTTTTCTTCTTTTTAAATTAATACTTGCTTTATTTTTTTTTTTTTTTAGAAACCATTTTTTTTTTAACTTTTTAACTTGTAAAAAATAAATTCAGCAATGTTTTGTAAATTTGAAAAAAAAATTAAAACAATAAAATTTCAAATGAATTCAGATTTAAGAAAATCTCACGTATCAAATTTTGATTGATTTTGAACTAAAAAATAAAAAAGAAGTTGGCATTTTTTTTTTTTTTTTTACCTTTTCAGAATCTGCCATGGTCACTTCAATTGCCATTCCACCTCCAGGTAACCATGGATATGGCTTGGCCTGAGGAAAAGGGGAAAAAACATGCTTCTTTAAAATAAAAAGCATTGAAATTTGTAGTGAATAAAAAAATCACTAAATACAAAAGATAAATTTATAGTTTAAATTTTTTAAACAATCAACCGACAATTTGATACTCAAGGGAAATAACTTCTGATAGGATTATTTCCCTTGATTTCTGCAAAAATAAATTTTATAAAATGGATCCTATTTTTTTTTAAATTTAAGGGAATGTTTCTACATTAATTACAAATATTCGTTCTTTATTAGAAATATTTTTAATTTTTAAGGGAACAAATCATGTAATTAATTATTTCTTAAAACGGATTATATTTTTAAACATTAAAAAGATGTTTCCACATTAATTACAAATTATTTGTCCTAAAATTTGTGCACATTAAAAGGAAGTTTCCACGTTAAATAATTTTTTAATTCTGTGCAACACATTTTTAATAAAACGATTTTGCCAAATGTTAGACAATACTGAGTTATTTCCCTTGTATTGTTAGTCTACTGGAAAGCATCACGAACCTAATCATCGGCGATTGTGAATGTTTGTGAATAGAAAAATGTTCGGATGGCAACAAGATTGTTATCAAAATGAATTAGGTATTTTAGAGAGATAAAATATTTATGCTAAAAAATTAGAACTTTAGAATTTTTAATATAAACAAAAACTTAGGATAAAGATTAAAAGAGATTGCAATGTAGTCAATTAGAGAGGTTGAGTTGGACAAACGAAGAGTTAGCTAGAGATTGTGTTAGACAGCAGACAGTAATGATGGTCTGTGTATTCCTTGGAAGCTAACAGGGGCAGCAAATAGCAAGAATGTAGAAACTGTATGCAACTCCAAACACGGGGAACATCTGCTGAATCAGCGATACCGAAACATCCCATTCCCCACTGTCAGATTCATATCTGTATGTATGGTCCAGAGTAGACATAATGTTGTTGCAGTTAAGTTACAAACAAAAATGCACAATTTATGTCCAGATTCGACATTTACACATTTTCACTGCATTATTCATCAATAAAATTTGTGTTCAAAGATACTAAATTTCAATCATGTGTCAAACTTAGTTACAAAAACAATGGACTTTATCAGAAGTCGTTCACTCAGCCATCGTTAATTCAAGCAGTTGTTGAAGAATCTGGATAATGAATTCACCAATGTTCCATTCTCTACAGAAGTATGCTGATTATCATGCCCCAAAGTGTTGAAAAGATTTTATTTGTTGAGACAAGCAATAATCATGTTTTTGGAAATGAAAGGTCAAAGCACTGATAAACTGACAAATGAGAGTTGGCTACAGGATCTGGCTTTTGTTGTGGGTGGCACATTTGAATGATATCAATTTAAAATTGCGAGGTAAAAACATCACTGCTTTATATGATGATGTTAAATGTTTCTTTTTGAAATTGAAATTATGGAAGTCTGACATGTCTAGTAAAAATTTGGTTCATTTTGCTGCGTGCAAAGACGTGCAAAACAATGCTGATAAAGTTTGGTTTGAGTTTTGTCAAGTATGACAGCCACCTGGAATCATTATCAAAAGAGGTTTGAGAAAAGATTTAGTGATTTTGCATTTTATGAATGCCAGTTTTCATTATTTTCAGAATAATTTAGTTTTGACGTTGCTGAAGCTGAAGAAAACCTGCAAAATGGAACTATTTGAAATTTAGTCGGATTTCTCACTCAGATCAAAATATTTAGAAATGGGAAGACCTGACTTCTTTTCTTCTGGAAAGTTTACTGCAAAGATGATGGCAATGTTTGGTAATATTTGTGTGAACATTTATTTTTTTTTATGAAATCAACAAAATCTCAAAGAACAAAATTGACTGATCAACATTTGTCATCCGTCATCAAACTTGGCACTACACGGAAATTTCAACCACACATACAAGAAATTTACCACAAAAAGAAATGTCAAGCCTCGGTGCAAAAACAGTGAAAGTTTTTGAATTCTTTTTGATGAATGTCAGTTTTGAATTTATGTATAATGCATTTTTTCCTATTGTATTGAAATGAAGATGGTCAAAATTTCTATTAAATTCTTTTGTTGAACTACATGTACATTATGACTTGAATTTTTAAATTGAAAAAAAAAAAAAAAAAAAGTTATTTTTTTTTTTTTTATCTTGTTAAACCTTTGCGGCCATCATGACAATAAAAATTGACTCCTATGGCCTTGAGATGACTTTAAGTTAGACATGCCTTCAACCTCCAGAAGACTGTCTCTTACTCAATGAAATTAACCATTAAGTCATTGTTAATAATCACTTTTAAGTGACAGTCTTTTCGTGGTTGAAGGTTAAATCATTACAGTAGACGGTAATAACATGAGAATAACATTAAAAAATATGTAAGGTGTAACTTAAAATAAAAATAAAATAAAAACAATACTGAGTTACTTCTCTTAGATCGAAAGAGAGAGAGAGTTGCCTGCCCTTGGAGTTAACCGGTTGGCCAAATACAGTTCGGGAGATAAACAAGAGTGGTTTGCCATCGCAGACTTTATCAGTAGGATTTAATTCGTAAGTTGTTTATAATTCTGTTAAAGATTATACTTTGCCCATTTTTGTTTTTTTATTAAATCGATAACAACGCTTATTATGAGACATAACACACACACACACACACACACACACACACACACGCATGTCAAAAGATAAGAAAGCATTTACTTACACGTTCCAGTTTGATGATGTCACAAAGTGGCAGGACAAGGTTTTTACACGAAGGAAATTTGGTTCGTTCAAAACACAGAAAACTGAAATTAGAAAAAGACAAGTGAAGTTAAAAGTTTAAGTTTTGTAAAAATTAACGTTGCAGCTGAAATTTGAGGCGTAAAAAACAAACAAAAAAAAAAACAAAAACAAACAGTGGAATTAGCTAGGACAAATAAACTAAAGCCACGATTTTTATGTGTGCATTTTTCCAAGCAAAAAACTCCAGCTTGGACTTCGCCAGCAAACCCTTTGGACAAACTTACCGTTACATATCAACCGAAAAAATAATAGAGTTATTTCCCTTGAACTGAAAAAAAGGAGTTACGCTATAACCGTTAAAATTTAATATATTTGAAAATCAATATATTTGCAAATCAATGTCTCAAAGCGTGTTATAGGACTGTTATATCATAAATTTTGAATATAAGCAAAATAATAATCCGAAGTGGAATAATTATATGACCAATGATGGGGATAATACAATAAGGTTTATTCTACAAATGGTACAAAACAAGAATAGAGTCTAATGTAGGGTAAATATATATATATATATATATATATATATATATATATATATATATATACTTGTTTATTGTTATATAAACATGCTCACATCCCGCTGCTACAAATAGCCACTTGTTTCAATCAAACAACAGATATCATCAGGCAGCGACTTGACTATTCAAAAGTTCAATGAATAACCTGAATAACAATGATTATTCATTGAACTTTTGAATAGTCAAGTCGCTGCCTGATGATATCTGTTGTTTGATTGAAACAAGTGGCTATTTGTAGCAGCGGGATGTGAGCATGTTTATATAACAATAAACAAGTATTATCAGCTCTTTTTATTGAGCACTATCTAACAACCTCGTTGAATTCATTAGTCCATTACTTTTGAATATAAAAAAACCCGAGTATATATATATATATATATATATATATATATATAGTGCCGCCAAAAAAACAAAAAAAAAACACACAAATTTAACTAAATTGAATGCAAACAACCTATACCTCATTTATTCATCTTTTATTCCTCTATAATTTTACCTGTTCATATTTGACTTTTAATTGAAGTATCCTAGTGTTCACATCAATTTAAAAAATAGCTTCAAATTTCGGGTATACTGAAAACGAATATCATGGTAATGTCCTATTTAAGCATCAGAAAAAAATTCAAAAAGTATTCAATTTAAACAGAAGATTCGGGTTTGTATTACTATACACATAGATTCGAAAAAGTTGTCAAAAAAACAAATATATGTTATCAAAGGCAAGATAAGTTACTTTTCTATCTAACTGCATAAGTTTTTAGTATTTTTATGTTTATTCAGCTCGAAAAACATACAGTGTTTACTGATGAATTGGAAAATTTTAAATGGCGCACGACTCTCTGTTGAACACAGTAAGTTTATGAAAATGAGTTAAAAATAAAAAAAACTATACAAAATACTGTTAAAAACCCACCGAATATATGTCAGCCTATGTCACGGTAACATATTGAGTGAGTTTCTAACAGTATTTTGTATAGTTTTTTTTATTTTTAACTCATTTTCACAAACGTACCGTGTTCAACAAAGAGTCAGGTGCCATTTTAACTTTTCCAATACATCGGTAAACACTGTATGTTTTTGGAGCTGAATGAACATGTTACATTAAATAAAATCACTAAAACATTATCCAGTTAGGTAGAAAATTAACTTATCTTGCCTTTGATAACATTTATTTGTTATATGTTTGTTTTTTGACAACTTTTGCGAATCTATGTATATAGTAATACAAACCTGAAAATTGAATACACAGTTTATTTGTATAAAAATTAAAAAAAAAAACACGTTAGATGAGATGAGAGAGAGAGAGAGTGAGGGGGGGGTGGAGGAGGCTAAGAAAGTTCCCTTCGTAACCCTTTTTGTAGATAGGCAAATTAACCAATCACATGAAAGAGTCGCCATTTTACGTTATAATTGAAATTTTACGTTATATTGAAATTTTACGTTATAATTGAAATTATCTGACAATAAAAGTTATAAAAATTTTTATTTTTAATCTGAAAGTTAAGTTTGTAGTCAATGAGATTAACAAGAAAAAAGTTAAAAAAAAAGTATAACTTGTGGAATTCAGGGCGGGGGGGGGAAGTAGTAGACATCTGCCCATATATCAAATCTGTTGCAAAGGTTGCTAGAAAAATAGTTGGATCATTCCGCCCCTCCAGAAAGTACTCGACTCCATCTATAAAAGTCAAGTGCTCCCTAAGATGAAACGTTGCCACCATATCTGGGGAGGTGCCGCTCATGAATATGAATGACAGATAAACGGTCTACCTTTCAGCTTCTATTAGTTCTTCTAAGGAAATGTCTAGTTGGATCATTCCACCGCTCCAGAAATGACCTGACTTCTGTTGCAATCTTTTACCTATACAAGAAGCAACTTTGTTCAAAGATGAAGTGCTGTCACCACATCTGGGACAGCGTCATTCATGAATATGAAAGACGAACAAATTGTTTACCAAATATCCATGATGATACGACATGATATGATACTCTGGCCAGTCAGTTGTTCCATCTGTGTCGTGAGTTCCTGGAGAAAAAAATGGAGGTTGTAGTTTACTGCCGATTGCCAATGAGACACATTGGCTATAGTCATCAGATATTTGTCAAACCTATCTCTGGGTTTGCGAGTTAACTCTTAACAAGGTCCTAATCTTAATGAACGCCAGAGCATGATCATCTGCAATAAGAACATCCGAAAACAATGCAGCATCGCACTGATTTCTTTTGGAAATTTTCTCATCAGCTTGCTGAAGCTGGGAATGGAGCATCCTACCGGATGCCAGACATTTACCCGTCAACTCAGATATTCCAACTGAGAGATCTTTTTAAAATTGTTTGAATCTCTCTTGCACTTGGTTCACCAGGTATATTTGCGAGTTAGTTTTTGAAATTCTTTTTCACGAGTGCAGTTGCTCTTATAATTACTGGAATGATGAAGATCTTCCTAAGATTCCAGTTTTCTTTCCATGTCGTACATAAGAGTTTGGCATTTCGTTATTTTTTCTCTTTCAGCTCTATTTAACGCAGCATCATTGGGGACACGAACTTCTACTAAGGTTGCTGCTTTCTCCTTCTTGTTCTGTATCACTCTGTCAAGTTTTATAGCTCTGCTTTCTAGGTACATAGCTGTAGGAACTGGATAGTTGTAGTTGATGGTGTGTGACTGTTCCCGGGATTTGCTACTGCAATGTCGGCCCAGATAGTTTGGGTATGTGTTAAGGGTCAACAATGACACGGCCATAAAATATGCTTTTGCATTAGTGGTCGCTGGAAAGTGATCGAGTGGGCAGGAGCCTTACACAAGGATTTCTGGCAAACTGGCCTTTACTCAAACCAAGCTCAGAATTAATGCAAAAAAAAAAAAAAAAAAAAAAAAAAGTTGTTCTGAACAAATCTAGTTCAAGGTAGATAACTTTTACTCTTTGGCAGGAGTTCCTGAATTTTGTCTAGCATTGAATAAAAAAACAAAAAAAAAGGAAAAGAAAAAAGAAGGTATTTTGAGCAAATGTAAGTTAAAGGTATATAACTCTTATTCTTTTAGCAAGAGTTAGCTTTTCCTGAATTTTTCTTATTTTTTTTAGGAATATAAGAACTCGAATTGTTTACCTTCGGGTGAGATAGAGTTTTCCGTTCTTGAATGCAGCAGTTAAACTTTTATCTTTGTTGATCAACGCGCATCGTCTGCCACCATGCCAACCTAGAGCAAAAAAAAAAAAAAAAAAAAAAAAATGAATAAATAAATAAAAATGACACACACACACACACACACACACACACACACACACACAATACATACACATATTTAGTAACTTCCTTCAGTCGTGACAAACTATGGATAGCCACTGTGAGGGTACCTGCATATGGAATTTTTATGGCAAGAGTTGCACAATCTCCAACCACACCTCTCCTAAGTCGGCTTTGTTAAATATCAATGGAAAGTGGAGGTTCAGGACGACTGGAAACAGCGGAGAGCATATACAAACAGCACCCAGAAATGACCCCCCATCTGGTACTAGCCAGGCTCAACATTGCTTAACTTCTGTGATCTCACAAGAACTGAACTGGTGCGTCAACATGATATGCCATCTGTACACATACACCCACATGCATTGTATACACATATCTATGCACATATATAAACACTTATCAATTAGGCACGACCAAAAAATGGAAAAATAAACTAGTTGTTGTTTTTAACACTAATTAAAATCTATTAAAACTTTTTTAATACTAATTAAAATCTATTAAAAAATTTTTTAATACTAATTAAAATCTATTAAAATTTTTTAAAAATACTAATTAAAATCTATTAAAATTTTTTTTCCAGAAAGAAAAGTCTAAATTTTATCACATGAAAAGCAGAATAATATAAAACTTTTTCTACTATTTTTAATAGAATTTTAAATTTTCAAAAAAAAAAAAAACAAAAAAAAAATTCATCGCTACCTTGGTCTCGATCGATAACCTTTAAATATTTTTTTAAAAGGGTTTTTGAACCAATTAATTTTTTGGTTTGTTTAAATAAGATTTAGGACGATTTGCTATAAGAATATGCAAAAATATTATAAGTACCCGAATTTCAAATGATTCCAACTTTTTATATCACTCTATAGATTTGCGTAGCGAAATTAAAAAAAAAAAATTTAATGATAGTTTAAAATTAGCTATGGAGGCCTGGATAGGACTAAACAAATTATATTTAGTCATGTATTTTTAATATTTGATTTGATGATTAAGTGAAGGGTTTAATTCTTTTTCAAAAGCGATATATGATAGTATTGCTGTGTTCGGTCCTTGTTGAGAGTTGATCCATGTTGATGACAGGTTAAACCCAGGAGCATGTGTCTATGAATAAAATTTTATGCACATAAAAACATTTGAAAAAATATTTGAATAAAAACATTTTTAAAATATTTGAATAAAAACATTTGAAAAACTATTTGAATAAAAACATTTGAAAAAATATTTGAATAAAAACATTTTTAAAATATTTGAATAAAAACATTTTTAAAATATTTGAATAAAAACATTTGAAAAAATATTTGAATAAAAACATTTTAAAAATATTTGAATAAAAACATTTTAAAAATATTTGAATAAAAACATTTTAAAAATATTTGAATAAAAACATTTTAAAAATATTTGAATAAAAACATTTTAAAAATATTTGAATAAAAACATTTTAAAAATATTTGAATAAAAACATTTTAAAAATATTTGAATAAAAACATTTTTAAAATATTTGAATAAAAACATTTAAAAAATATTTGAATAAAAACATTTAAAAAATATTTGAATAAAAATATTTAAATATTTAATAAATAAAATAATAAAATATGCCCTATCAAAAAAAGAAAAAAAAGAACAAAGAATATAAAAATGTTCTTTTCGAGATCTTCTGGAATGTTCTAAGTTGTGTTGTGTCATTTGGAGCATTTCTGGAACTTTCCATTCACCAAAACTATAAAAGAATGCTGAATAATGTCAACTAGTTTAGTTAGTCAATTAGTGAAGCAGATTGAGTCATTATGCTGCTCCAAGTTGTCAGATGTTTACTAGATTAACTCCAGCCAATAATTCCTGGGATCCAAATCCGATCCAAAGGAGTCTGATAAAAAGAATCAAGTACAAATGTAACAGGGAAAGGCCGCCCCCTTTCCATGTAAATAAAAAGAGTATTAGATAGGTGAAAATGAGATTAGGATAAGCCGAGACTCGAACCTTGTAAGCTAGGTTAAGAAATGGAATGTTAGAATTTATTCTATTGTTAAATTCTATTAAAATAGTTAGTTATTGTTTATATCGTAAAAAGAATTGATTGTTCGTTCTTTTAGAAAACTGCATATTAAAAAAAATGTCAGCTAAAGAATGAACAATACAAATTAAAAAATATATCTTTAAAAAAATAGGGTAGAATTATATGTTGAGAATTCTTTTGTTGTTAAAAGTGTGTTTGGAAAAACGTGTGCTTAGCCACGTGAATTGGTCACGTTTGGGAAACACACTTCTGACGTCATAGACGAAGGGGGATTCTCAATATAGGAGCTAGAGTTAGTCAGATCAGCAGAGGCAGTCAGGGAGTCAGCAGAAGAGTAGAGTCGAGAGCGGTTGAGTTGGAGTCAGTCCTTTGAAAGCGAAAGGAAGAACAGTAAACTATGTAGATTTGAATTCCTGACGTCATCAGCATTCGACCGGTCCAATGAATAAAGAATCATCTTTGTGTTTTTGTAACTGTTGTCATGTGTCATCTTTCAGCACTCAAAGGGTAATGTGTTAATCATCTTTTAATGAACATTGTGTAACCCTTACAAGATTATGTATCTCCCCCTCTTCTGTGTTAAGAACTCGTATACATCTCCAGTCAGTATCTATATGAAGTCCCCAAGCATCCCAGAACTGTAATGTGTAGAAATGTCTCTCCCTCATCATCATCATCATCATCATCATCATCATCATCGTTATGTCTGTACGTGAGTCCCGTTATATATTACCCCACTATTCGACACAAGCACCCTCAAAGAAAACCTGGACATTTGGTAATTATAAAGATTTTCTGACTTTCTCTCTAACCAAAGAAATATTGTGTCTATTTACAATGTCCCCCCCCCCCCGGGACAGAGTTAGACACCAGCATTATTTTTTAACATGGAGAAAAAGACCAAAAATAAAAATTGTCTCAGTCATGAAGGATTTCTCCTCCACTGAAATCTCTCAGTGGAGGAGAAAGGTAATCTCATTTTCACCTATCTAATACTCTTTTTATTTATCCTTCAAAGAACTATAGATTTATTACAATAGAAAAATGCGAGCATGAAAAGTAACATGGTTAAGCTTAAACATGGAAAAGTAAAGGATTAGTTGTCAAAACAGGAAAAGAAAAGGACAAGATATTCTAGTAAAAATATAATAAATCTATAACTAATTAAAACATTACAGCATTAAGAAATGATTATATAATTTTATAAATTGAATTAAAAAAAAAATTCGTAATGCTGCAATATTTTAAGTTATAAATTTATTATATTTTTACTAGAATATCTTGTCCTTTTCTTTCCAGTTTTAACAACTAGTCCGTTACTTTTCCATGTTTAAGCTTAACCATATTACTTTTCATGCTTGCATTTTTCTACTGTAATCCATGATTTTTCCAGGCTTCCAATAAATTCACTTCTTTGTTTAACTTCAGTCTTATTTTATTTGCCCCGTAAACATAACATTCAATGTATGACACTCGTCTGCTTTCAATAAAATTCCCCTAATTATCTCCCATTCATGCTTTCATTTTCTGTTTCACTTGTTACTTCTCTTTCTGTGACAGCAGTGAATTAGTAGCAACAGTAGTCGCTGAAGTGATGTGGTTGCTATGGAAAGCAGCCATAGAAAACGTCACTCACCTCCTTACATATTTTCATAATTTTGAACACCAGAAAATTCATAACTTTTGTTTTACTGAACGAAAATTAAAATTTTTTTTTCACAATATAGCTGAGAAGGTGATCTATGAACTGTAATAATTGTTTGAAATTTGGTCGAAAAATGAGTGCATGGTGAAGCTTTAAAGCAGTTCTAAATGACTAAAACTGCCACTTAACCATATATTCAAACATTACCGTGTTTGAATGATAGAATTTGAATATTCTTACCCTAAGTCTACAGATGTACATACCAGTAATGAGTTTATGGATTTTACCAATTTTTGGATCTTTTTACTGTCTAAATACATCTTTATAATTGGACATCAAGTTGATTATCCCTTTTTATATATATATATATATATATATATATATATATATATATATATATATAAATTCGTATTCCTGTTTGTTTGTTTGTTCACAATTTGATTAATATATACAAAACGTGTCTTACTTTAATCTTTCATTTATTTCTATATATAGTATGATAATTTCAAAAATATCCAATTAAGAGATCACCCTATTTGCATATGACATTAAGAAAAATTGATTTTACTAAATAGTGGTATCTTAGTTAATGTTTTTAGCAAAAGAATTATTTTAAATATTCTATTTAAAATTGTTATTTAATAAATTTTAAACAACAATTATGTTGATAATATATTTAATTTAATTCATTTTGTAATTAATATTTCCAACAGCGACCTTTTTTTAAAACTTTTGTTTAGAGTTATTTGCCCCTAGATGCTATCCATAAAAAAAAATGTTCACCAAATATAATTTGGAAATTTCATTAAGTTTCTAGCTGGAAAAATAATTCCGTGTAGATAGAAAAATGTTTGGCTTTTATTATTTTTTTTAAATATTCAAACAACAACAAAAAAAAAACTTACGAAAAAAATTGAAAAGATTTCATTTGTTTGTTTTATTTGACTCCTTAAACGGAAATACAGAAATCGGTAAATTTTTACCGTGTAATCCAGCGTCGTTTAATACCTAAAAAAATGATGATCTACTACCTCCCCCCCTTTAAATTCCATAATTTACACTTTTTTACATTAATTTCATCAATTACTAACTTAATTTTCTAATTAAAAAGGTAACTTTATATGATGTGACCCAGCGGTGTTTAACCCCTAAAAAAAATGGAGATCTACTTTTTTCAGCCTAATACATTTAAACAACCTTTATAAATATTATGAGAGAAGAGATTTTGAAAAAAAAAAAAAGTAAATAAATAAATAACACGTTAGAATGGGGGATCACTAAGTTTACTTAGTTTACTGTTTTATTTCGCTACAGTTGATATTGTGTAGAACAATAAGAAAATCATAGTGAACAATGCATTCAACAAAATTTCACACACATTTCTAGATACCTATATCTATTAAGTTCAAAAGAAAGGACACACTTAGGGAGGTATTTTGGTGGTCAAGTCACTAAATAGAGATTAGCTGGTTTCCCGGCATAGTCCAGGATGTAATATAGATTGACTGAAATAGATTGACTGAAATACATGTTCTAGCTGGTTTCTAGGCGTTGCCAGGGATGTAATATAGACACATTATGTTGTATATTACCTGTTCTCTTCTCGCTAAGGTAAAACAATTTCATATACATGCTGTAAATTACCTATGCTAGGGATAAAACATGAACAATACCAGTCCTAGGGTAGATAAAACAAATAATACATAGAGATGAAAGATTCCTCTCCCCTTTAAATTTAAGGTGAAATGAGCACACACTTTTTGGCCACCAAGCGTTCAACGAGACATGTCACCTATAGCATTTTTCAAGTTCGGCGATTGAGGGAAAAATCTGACAAATACAATTTGTTTTATTCTGGTAGGAGTGGGGGCGGGAATTACATTGGAAACATAAAATTAATTATTTTTATGAGCCCATTCTCTACTTTCTCACCTAACAATTTAATAAACAAAATAAATCCCAAAATATGACAAATTCAATAAAAAGCGAATCGAAAAGCCCCCCCCCTAAAAAAAGCAAATCAAAAATTTCCTTTATTTACAAAAAAAAAAAAAAGTCAGTAAAAAAGTGCCCTTACAAAAAATAAAGGTAA
>NC_136513.1:93969925-93992425 GCF_053919585.1 Euprymna scolopes
ATAAAGGCAGGCAACTTAATTCGAACTACCAAGATCAAAATCAGCTTTTTTATTGGATACAATTTACTATTAAAAATCGTAAAAAAGATGATTTTTCTATATTAAAAAAAATACTTGATCAAATTTACATGATTTTTGGAATGTGACAATCTCAGTTCATGATAGATCTATAAAGATATTTTTGCATTTTTAATTAAGTTGAATTTTGCACTTGCATCTTCATCTGCAACTGGAGGGAACACAAAGGTGGCTGACTGAAGACGTGGTATAAAATCTGTGGCTAGACTATCTGGGATTGGCTGAAGTATGCTGAAGACTGTTACCGATTGTTGTTTTGGTGCACTGCCTTTACATGGGACATGGTGAATTCGTTTAAAGCCGACCCAAGCCATTCAGAGTAAATGCTGTTACAGATTACAAAGTTGATGATAAGCTCGGCCTTTTTTTTACAAAGGTATTTTCTGATGAATGTGGCTATTTATAATTCAATTCAAGGTATTTGGCAAAACATGAAACAAGTGTTACATATAAGAATGTGCTGTGATCATTAAGTTTCTCTATGACTGTATAAATGAAAATTTATTTCGTGTTAAAATGAATACAAGACACTTTTTATGTTTTCAATACAGATTTGTTTATTTACACATCAAAATAAAACTGACAACTAACATCAGAGCGCGGGGGTGGGAGGTTAGTGGAGAAGGTGGGTCGCAGAACTCTATGTCGATCTATATTTTCGCTTTGGGTCTCCCCTGTTTTTCCTCTCTTCTTTTTTTATTTATATCGATTGACCTGATGACCTTTCTCTCACCAGCGTTAATCATTGTTTCACAAACTCTCTGGGTCAGAGTTCCCGTGTCGAATTTACCTGATTACCTTATTTTCGCCAGCTTTTGTTTATTATACTTTTTAATAGTTTTGGTCTAACCCATTTTAATATCGGTTAGCTTTCCTGGCCGATTGACATAATATTGACGCATTCCAGGCACCATGAATACAGGTCGCTTTATTCCTGGGATTTTCTCATTGTGTTCTAGTGATTGCCCAGACCTTCTCCGTAACACAAGCTTCAATTGCCAAAAGGGTGGTAGAAATTTACACAGGAAAGAATACGGTAGTTCAGCATCTGACCAAATTCACCTTGAATTGATGCATTGTTAGTGTATTTACTTTGAAATGTATTCCAAGGTTCAAGGCTAGATCTTGGATTGGCCAAAGTATGCTGTAGACTTGATTATTGAATGATATTTTGGTGGAATGCCTTTATACAGGATGCAGTGAAATGATTTAAATCTGGCTCAACACATACTAGGTGATGGTGTTACAGGTGATAAATAGGGCTGTGACAACAGCATATTCTTTTTCTTGTTTTGACTCTCCGGTATATATCCATTGATATCTTATATGTTTTTATGTAGAGTGATGTGGTTCTCGGTTGATTGCGTCTAACTGTGTCGGATATATACTCGAGAGTAAAAACAATGAAAAGAATATGCTGTTGTCCTAGTGATAAAGTTGGAATAGAGACCAACTCAGTCTTTTTTGGCAGGTTATAGTTACATCCATACAAAAATGTGGATTATTATTGATTACCATGTTTGGAGCAATAGGTTACACAAACCTCAACATGAAGTGACATCAAAAACAAGAGATTAAAAAAAAAAGACAAAAATAATAAAATACTTTTTAAAAATAATGCAAATAATAAAATTCCAAAAATCATGTAACTTTTATTGAATTGAAATTCCTAAGTTTGGAAAGCCAATAAAATGCAGCTTTTTTTTTTTTTAACAAACATTTATTTGTTTAAAAATCAAATTTTCAGCGAATCTTCATCAAAATTAGAATCAGGATTGATTTTTTTTTTTTTTTAAATTTTTCTTTCTTCATTGCAAACTACTGTGTGGACCGACTCATTTCAACCAAACCTGAGTGAATGGTGTTACAAGTGAGATTATCACAAATATTATCGAATGTCTTTCATCTCATGAAATTTAAAATATTTTGTTTTTGTGCAGAAAAGGGTGTCACAAAACATTTGAAAATAATCAATTGCAAACAGATTTTGTATAATTAGAAAAAAAGTGTTAATGGAACAAATACTTAAAAAGTTAAAAGCTGGTGTAGGTTGGGAGTTATTTTAATAAATTATCTTCCAAGATGGCCTCCCAATCACTAGTGAAATATCATCAAAAGCAAAGACGAAACAAACGAAATTATGAATTCAATAAAATCCTTACAAATTAAGAGAATAAACAAAAATTGTTAAGAAATGTTAAATCATCCTGAAAATATTTGGTGCTTTTTTAGAATTACACTTTATTCAAACAAATATATACTGAAAAATTTTTATGATGTACATTCTTGTTATGGAATAAAGATGTCATATTCCAAAAATCATATACATTGGTCTTCTCCTCTGCAGTATGGCAGTCTTTACCCCAATGAAGGGATCCACATTGATAACATGAACTTAGTGGTGACTTCCTTTGATTTTTAGTGAACTGTCAATTATTTTTGTACAGGGGGGAATAATCTTTCTTTTTTTATTTTCTCTGGAGATTAGAGTTTTGACGTTTTTTGTATCTTTCTTATGTAAGCAATGCTGGATCCTTCTATGTTCTTTGACTCCTTTTTAATGCTAATCACTCATTAGCGCTACTTCTGCCAACTTTCGTCAGGTTTGTTTCACATTCTAAACTTCGCATTGAATCTCCGAGCCTTTTGCTGAATCAATCCATGTACAAATATCAGGCATTTAAAATCGTCAACACCCAGTTGAGTTAGTTTAAAATCGTTGCAATGTCTGTTAACTATTGCTGCTAATGTTAATGTCCTTGTTATCTTTCTTGGTTAAATTTAGGCATTTCCACTTTTTTTGAAATAACAACGTTTTTAAACTGAACAGTTCTGTTAGGAATTTCATGGCTTCAAAAAAAGTTATGTCACATGTAAAATGACGGTAAAATTTAATCCACAAATTTGTTCTGTGAATATCAGTTTTTGAAGCATGTGGTTGCATGAGTTAGAGGCAGATGGAATAAGTTCCAGAAAACTTCTGTCATTACTAACCAGCAGAGCATTACCAATGAAATGATATAAGAATGATACAATGGATGTGTAATGTAAGTCTCCAAATGTGGCTTAAATTTAATAACTACAGAAGAAGACTAAATCTAAGGAGTATGGAGATATGTGCTGAAAAAAAAAACATTGATGGTACGACCATGTTGAAAAAATGAATAAGAGTTGTAGACAATGTAGACCAGTTGAGATAGCAAGATCAGTTCACAATAAAGCTTTTTACGGTTGTTGACATAAATGGCTGAAAAATGCTAAAGTTTTCAGAGATTGGGTCAAAAACTGGATAAGTACCCAATTCTGTTTCTATTGTTAAAATATTTATTTCTACTGAGTAACTACTTATGGCTGACAGAATGAGGTTAATCTTCTATCCCTGTACAGATTTCTAAGGTTGATATAAAGATTCTCAAGTTTGACTAGAAGGCTCTCAAGTTTAAAACAAACAAAATGTGTAACATTTCCAGTTTTCCTTATAACGTCTACAGAAAAGGAGACTAAAGATGACTGAGATATTTTAATGTTTATTTTTAGAGAGAAATATTTCACACATGAGAGAGACTAATCTTCTCTTAACTAATATTAATTAACTATTTTATTAAGGATAAATAAATGGATACAGTAACCAGTTCTTTAGGGTGGGGGTATTTCACTCTTGGCAATTATCAAAGTTTTCCTTTCAGTTAATACATTAGTATTGTCCATCTGCCTCATGCAATGTCCCATAAGTAAACAGACTGAAAACTTGATTTTGTCAACTTCAATATCTGTGACGTTAATGCCATGACAACCGACATCTCTTTGCTTTTCTTCTACTTTGACTTGCTGAAATTCATGCTTAATCTTCAAGGCTCTATTATTTTTGTGGGAATTGATTTATTCACCAAACTTCATGTCACTTCTAGTTGCACTTAGATCGACCTTTGCCAAGATTAACAATATCTGATGTAATCACTATACAACATGCTATCCATTATGTAACACCTGAAGAAGAACTGAGGTTACACCAGCGGAAACGTTGTAAAGATAATTTTTCCTTTTCAACTCATTTTGATTATTGCTAATGATATGATAGTCGCTTGATAAACTGCCATCTGTATATACGTTTATTCCTTTCACACCCATTTTCAAAACCGAGATTATCTGATTGCCAAAGATGAAATGCAATGTAAAGTAAAAAAAAAAAATTAACTGACGTTGCTAAGGTAAAACTTTTCGATATTACTCATTTAAAAATGAACTGTTTCAAAGGTACATTTTCAGTCTGAAATTAGTACCTTTCAATCATTCAAGAAATAAACAGGTGGAAAGTAATAAAATAGGTATAGCTGTTTTTATTTTTATTTTTATTTCTTCATTGCAAACTACTGTGTGGACCAACTCATTTCAACCAAATCTGAGTGAATGGGGTTACGACAGAGATTATCACAAATATTATTGAATGTTTTTCATCTTATGAAATTTAAAATTTTTTCTTTTGTGCAAAAACAGGTGTCACAAGACATTTGAAAATAATCAAGTGCAAACAGTTTTTGTACAATTAGCAAAAAAAAGTGTTGACAGAACAAATAATTAAAAAGTTTTAATAAAATAAAATAGCTGCAAGTGCTCTAGTATTTCCACAAGTTAAATAATCTTTATATTTGTCTATAATTACTAAACGATTAATATTAGTATTCAACCTGACTGTCTAATTCCAGATTAAAGCTTTCTTCGTCTTTGACATTATAATTTGTGTTTTGCAGAAAAGAAACTTTCCACTGGCCACTGCCACAAAGGAGCACCAAAGAAATGGTACAAAGACTGTAGGAAGAAATCTCTTGATGTCTGTCACGTCAATTATTGTCAGTGATCAACCCTTGCAGCAGACCGAGTTGTCTAGCAACACACCCTCCATCAAGGAGTCTTCTCCTTCAAGAACATTTGGCGGATTTGTTTTGTTTTTTTTTCGCATGGAAGTCACCACTTATTATTCGTTAGTATTGGAGATTTGATAAAGTGTCATTACTAAAGGAGGCGGTTCATCAGGAATTTGTTTATGTTGGACTTGAAGACATTCAAGTTGAAGTCAGGTAGGAAACAGGCAAGTGGCAGAGAGTTCCACAGGTGTGCAGTTCTAAGAAAGAAGCTTTGTTCATGGAATCTACGTTTTGATTTAGGCACAGATATAGAATGGGGAAAATTATTGACAGTGGTTTCAGCTAGATGGGTGTTTATTGTGAAAGATTGGTGGGGGGGCCAGAGATTGGAGCTCAGACGAGCACTTGCCATGGAAATAATGATAAAACAAAGATAGGCTTGCAACATCTTTTCTGTGGGAGAGAGGTTGCTGGGAAGAGAAAAAGGCACCTCCCACTTAGCCACAAAGTCTGTTTTGCACTCTGTCAAGGCAGGATAGGCTGTTTTTAGCAGCTCTTGCCCAGATGTGGCAGCAAAACGTAGGAGGAAGGAGCACCAACTAGCCTCAGCTCCAAACCCAGACCAGACCCTACCCTGCAGCTCTTGCGGATGAGCCTGCTTATCCTGCATTAGACTCATCAGTTACGAGCATGTTTGCAGAAAACGTGGACAAGCCCCTTCCTAGATTTTCATTTGCAGAAGAAAAGCCATGATTAATTACTTTGTTCCAATTATTAACCTTAAATGACTCATCACCAATGGTTTTTAACTGGTTTTTTTTTGTTTTACATAAGGAGTAAAAGTCTCATTGTTTTGGAAATGCTTGAAGTAATGCAAATGTAAGGTTATTTTGCTTTTATGGTTGACTCTATTTTGCTTCAGAGTGTGCAGCTCTTCTTTTATTCGCTCAGAGGTTAATTCATCAACCTCTTGTCCCCCCCCCCCCGTAAAGAACTTCCTCTACATTAAATTCTTGCTTTAATGCCATTCTTCGAAATTAATACCAACTTATTTTTTCAAAAACAATTACTTAGGTCATTATGAGTCGCATCTTCTGCTTGGTGCAGATTGCGAACCCATGTAACTTATTTTTCGCATTTCCTTCCGATCCAGGGCAAGCTGGTTGATGGACGCTCAACTGTTGAGAAATATCCAATCAAAACCATTTTCTCCTCTCCTTGTATTGTTTTTTTTTTTATTTTATTACTTAGGTATTTACTTTTAAAATAAATCTCGTAAGAGAAAGAACAAACAAACAATTCCAAAGTATTGCACATCAATCTCAGTAATTATATAAGGTTTTATTTGAATTCTTTTTATGTTAATAATTTTTATCCAAAATTTTAAATCGTGTTTTTTTTTTCGGTTGAAATAAAATAAATGTTGGACAACTGTAATTCAATTTATTTTAAATAAAAATTAAAAATGAATGAAATAAAAAAAAAATAAGATGAAGGTCAAATAAAAAGTTCAAATAAAAAGCAAACAATAAAATTAAAAAAGTTCTTTATTAAACAATTTACTGCACAGTTCATGGAACTATCACAGCAAAAATACTTTTGATTTCACAAGAAAATTGGAAGTTTTGTAAAAAAGCTACAATTTTTAGGATTGAGGATAAGAATACGAAAAAAGATTTGAAATAAAAAAAAATCTTTTTTGAAAAAAATCAGCAAAAACTTATCAAAAATTTTATATTTGGTTTTCAAAAGTTAAAAAAAATGTACATAAATTATGGTGATTATTTGGTTTTCAAAAGTTAAAAAAAAAAATCTATAGAAACTAAATTGATTATTTGGTTTTGAAAAAGTTAAAAAAAAAAATCTATAGAAACTAAATTGATTATTTGGTTTTCAAAAGTTTAAAAATCAAACTGAAAGCAAATCTATATAAACTAAGGTGATTATTTGATTTTCAAAACAAAAAAAAATCTAACGAAACTATATTGATTATTAGGTTTTCAAAAGTTAAAAAAAATGTGCATAAATTATGGTGATTATTTGGTTTTCAAAAGTTAAAAAAAAATCTAGATAAACTATATTGATTATTTAGTTTTCAAAAGTAAAAAACAAAAACAAATCTACATACACTAGATTGATTATTTGGTTTTCAAAAGTAAAAAACAAACAAAAAAAAAATCTAGATAAACTATATTCATTATTTGGTTTTCAAAAGTAAAAAAAAAAAAAAATCTACATACACTAGATTGATTATTTGGTTTTCAAAAGTAAAAAACAAACAAAAAAAAAATCTACATACACTAGATTCATTATTTGGTTTTCAAAAGTAAAAAAAAAAAAAAAAATCTACATACACTAGATTGATTATTTGGTTTTCAAAAGTAAAAAAAAAAAAATCCTATCATGATTATTAAAAAACAAACAAGAATCATAAACATAAGTTAGGGTGGGGGCATTCTGTTCATGTCACAAATTTGGGGAGGGGGAATCAAGTCTAAGACGGAGGGTGGATAACAATTAAGTCAAACACTCTGAAAAGGGACTGGTCGTACTAAATATTGGGGAGGAATCATTCATGTCATAAATTGAGGGGAGTCTTTGGGGACCTTCAAAGTGCACCATAGAATTTACCTAACTCTTCTATATTTAACAGAATGTAACTTTAATTTTAGGTTAATATTAGCATCATAACGTTTTTTGATATTCATTAACTTTGATTAATTTATATTTAAAATGCAACTTTAATTTTAGGTTAATATTAGCATCATAACGTTTTTTGATACTCATTAACTTTGATTGATTTATATTTAAAATGCAATTTTTATTTTAGGTTAATATTAGCATTATAACGTTTTTTGATACTCATTAACTTTGATTGATTTATATTTAAAATGCAATTTTAATTTTAGGTTAATATTAGCATCATAACGTTTTTTGATACTCATTAACTTTGATTAAGTTATATTTAAAATGCAACTTTAATTTTAGGTTAATATTAGCATCATAACGTTTTTTGATACTCATTAACTTTGATTAATTTATATTTAAAATGCAACTTTAATTTTAGGTTAATATTAGCATCATAACGTTTTTTGATACTCATTAACTTTGATTAATTTATATTTAAAATGCAACTTAAATTTTAGGTTAATATTAGCATCATAACGTTTTTTGATACTCATTAACTTTGATTGATTTATATTTAAAATGCAATTTTTATTTTAGGTTAATATTAGCATTATAACGTTTTTTGATACTCATTAACTTTGATTGATTTATATTTAAAATGCAATTTTAATTTTAGGTTAATATTAGCATCATAACGTTTTTTGATACTCATTAACTTTGATTAAGTTATATTTAAAATGTAACTTTAATTTTAGGTTAATATTAGCATCATAACGTTTTTTGATACTCATTAACTTTGATTAATTTATATTTAAAATGCAACTTTAATTTTAGGTTAATATTAGAATCATAACGTTTTTTGATACTCATTAACTTTGATTAAGTTATATTCAAAATGCAACTTTAATTTTAGGTTAATATTAGCATCATAACGTTTTTTGATACTTTGATTAATTTATATTTTAAATGCAACTTTAATTTTAGGTTAATTTTAGCATCATAACGTTTTTTGATACTCATTAACTTTGATTAATTTATATTTAAAATGTAACTTTAATTTTAGGTTAATATTAGCATCATAACGTTTTTTGATACTCATTAACTTTGATTAAGTTATATTTAAAATGTAACTTTAATTTTAGGTTAATATTAGCATCATAACGTTTTTTGATACTCATTAACTTTGATTAATTTATATTTAAAATGCAACTTTAATTTTAGGTTAATATTAGCATCATAACGTTTTTTGATACTCATTAACTTTGATTAAGTTATATTTAAAATGCAACTTTAATTTTAGGTTAATATTAGCATCATAACGTTTTTTGATACTCATTAACTTTGATTAATTTATATTTAAAATGCAACTTTAATTTTAGGTTAATTTTAGCATCATAACGTTTTTTGATACTCATTAACTTTGATTAATTTATATTTAAAATGCAACTTTAATTTTAGGTTAATATTAGCATCATAACGTTTTTTGATACTCATTAACTTTGATTAAGTTATATTCAAAATGCAACTTTAATTTTAGGTTAATATTAGCATCATAACGTTTTTTGATACTTTGATTAATTTATATTTTAAATGCAACTTTAATTTTAGGTTAATTTTAGCATCATAACGTTTTTTGATACTCATTAACTTTGATTAATTTATATTTAAAATGTAACTTTAATTTTAGGTTAATATTAGCATCATAACGTTTTTTGATACTCATTAACTTTGATTAAGTTATATTTAAAATGTAACTTTGATTTTAGGTTAATATTAGCATCATAACGTTTTTTGATACTCATTAACTTTGATTAATTTATATTTAAAATGCAACTTTAATTTTAGGTTAATATTAGAATCATAACGTTTTTTGATACTCATTGACTTTGATTAATTTATATTTAAAATGTAACTAAAAGGTAATTCAAAATAGCGAAATATGATTATAGAAACGAAATGCCTTTTAATAGCTTTTGACAAAAAAACAAAAAGAAACAAACAAAAAAAATTTTTTGCGTCTTCTATTTTTCAGACAATTTTTTAAGAAAATCTTTTGCATTTTCTGAGAATTTGACTAAAAAAAGAAAACAGCAAACAAAAAGGAAGTTGTGACGATATGTTTTTTTGCGAAATCTGAATATAAGAACGAAATGCGTTTTAATAGTTTTTGACACAAAAACTATTAAAACTAATAAAAGAAATGATACCAGCATTTTTTTTTTAAAGAAAAGAGAGTTGCAACTATTTTTTTCATTTTTTTAAATAAATGTTTTTCTTAAAAAAAATAAAATTAAAAAATAATTCAAATAATATTTCTCCCAAAATGAACTAATCTCATTGTTGCATATATGAATGGCTGTGATCGTCAATTTCTCTTGGTTGTATAAACGAAAAGTATTTTGTGTTAAAATGAACACAAGACACTTTTATGTTTTTAATACAGATTGGTATATTAACACTTTACACATCAAAATAAAAGTGACAAACACTTCTCTTACTTGGCCTTCAGGGACAAGATCAAAGTGTAGTATTGGTCGGACCGGGTCTCCAGCTTGACAAGAATTGGTTGGAGGTACGGTTAAAGGTGGAGGCTGCAGTCAATTCGTGGCTTCCTAGGAAACTTTCCTTAAAGGGTAGAGCTGAGGCGTACGCCACTTACGTCTTTCCTCTCATCCTTTACCGACTGGCCGTACTTCCCTTGCCTGCACAACACCTAAAAGCTCTTGTCGAACTCTTGTCCTCGCTCCTCTGGGACATAGGAAGACACTGGGTGAGCAGACAGGTCTGTATTCAACATCCGTGTGAGGGAGGCTTGGGAATGCCGGACTTGAAGTGTCATCGAGATGCTGAGAGGCTGGCCTTCCTGAGCCACTATATGCAAGATGACCAACCGTGGCACCCCGTGGTTACTGCCACCTTCCCCGACCTCGTTCTCGACCCCTCCATCGAGAGCCATCGCAGGCCGAGGGGAGAATGAACATGAAAGAGTGCCGAGCCGCGCTAAAACGAGTGCCAAGGTCAAGTGACCTTGTGACTGCTACCCGTAGGGAACTCCACAGAGATCTAGTGAAGGGAGCCGCCGCCGACCCGCTATGCGCGCGTTTGGGTTGGCAGCAGAGTGAGATCCGCTCCGTGTGGAGCTGGGCGCCAGGTTCGAGTCATCTGAACAATTCGGAGTTCTTTTCTGACCTGGCGATTGGCCCGAAATGCACTTCCTCTCAACAACATACAATGCAGTTCCGGGTTTTTGGAGTCGCCTAATTGTCCCCGTTGTGGGACAATGGACGTAGGAACTACTGATCACGCTTTCTTCGATTGCCGCGAACTCCGCCAGTACTGGTCGTATGTCAGCGCAGTGACGGCTCGCATCGATCCTGAGCATCCTCGCCCAGTTACCGTATCCAATGTTGTGGACAACGTGAGGCCGCCGTGGGACCGGGAAAGACAAATGGTCTACGTTACGATCCTGGCCGTGGCGAGAATGGTGATTTGGACGTCGCGTTTGCAAGGTTGCCGGGGGGGTGTTGTCTTTTTCTGATCAAGATCTGATCGCTTTCTTTAAACACCAACTACGGGTGAAGATCAGATGTGATAGAAGAAGGCTGCATCGCGCGGCATTTGACAGAAGATGGATACATGTGGCAAGTCTGTGTGTACGAAGAGGAGCCAAATTTGAATACGTGGTCCCCGCCTAGGTGTGGAACGCACAGTTCTGTAAAGTAAAATTAAACAAGTAGCCTCTTAGCTAGCTGAGTGTGTGTTCCATCCCTCCCCGATTAGGAAGCCTCCAAGATCCCCACCCCCTCCTACTTGCAATTTTTGTTTTAACCCCTTCCTCTAAATTTTACCCATCTTGGAGAGAAAGAAATGCAAACTAACCCCCATCCCTTACCCACAAAATTTTCTTTTCTCCATTCACCCCCATCTAGAGGGCATCCCCACCTAGAGACTGACATGCAGAAGCGAGGTTCCTTTTACAAACCTAGTGGAACGGGCAGTCTATCAATTAGACGAGGTTGGGAGGGTCCTACTAATCACCTTTTGTTTTTTCTTCTCCCGCCCTCGACACAAATGAATTATTGTACCATTTTATTGTTATCTTTTTTGTTTTTACATGTCAATAAAAAATGTTTTAAAAATTGGGAGTTAAGTAGGACGTCTCCCAATATGAAAGGGTGAATGCGGTATTATGGTGAAAGAAGATACTAGCTGGGAGAAACTTTTGATTTTGTTTAGTGCTGGAGTAACAAGGATGACCAACGACCCCCACAATCCCCCCTTTTGAGTTGGCCATGTGCCTAAGTTTTTTGTTCATCGTTGATTTTGACTGTATTCTTAACATGAATAAAAGATTTAATATCTCAAAGTGTAGTATCTGTTCCGGCAGATACTGCACGCAAAGACCCTATGTGGGGGCGACCCCACAGATAAGACCTTGGTCAATGTAGGGGCAACCCTTCATACCAATTGTCACTATCCAGCTCCCCTACTCCCCGGGGAGTTGGTCCCCATTTCCCCTTTACTCCTCACATTAAAAATCGGCCTTGTTTGCTCGGTGGGGGAGCAAATAAATACCGCCTTCGGGACAAGATCAAAGTGTAGTATCTGTTCTTCAGCTGCTGCACTTCAATTTCTTGTTCTCTGTCAGTGGAGGAGAAATCCTTCACGACAGAGACAATTTTTATTTTTGTTCCTTTTCTCCACATTAAAAAACGACCCTGGTGTCTAACTCTGTCCCGTGGGGAGGCATTGTAAATAGGAACTAATCATCGGAGCACGGTGGAGGTTAGTGGAGAAGGTGAGTTGCAGAACTCTGTGTTGACCTGTATTTTCGCTTTGTGTCTTCTCTTTGTATCTCTTTTTTCTTTTTTCTCTCTGCTCTTTTATTTATATCACTTTGACCTGTTGACCTTTTTCTCGCCAGCTTGTTTATTGTTTTGCAAAGCTCTGGGTCATAGTTCCTGTTGATTGACCTGTTTACCTTATTTTCACCAGCTTTTGTTTATTGTACTTTTTGCTAGTTTTGGTCTAACCCATTTTAATATCGGTTAGCTTTCCTGGCCGATTGATGTAATACTTACGCATTCCCAGGCACCATGCATATAGGTTGCTTTAAATCCCGGGAGTTCTCATTGTGTTCTTTTGATTGCCCGGATACACACCTCTGTAACACTACTACAGGTCACCTTATTCCTGGGATTGCCCGGACACCTCTCCATAACTCTATTCTTTATTCCTGGGATTGACTTATTGTGTTCTTTGATTGTCCGGACACATCCCCATAACACTATTACAGGTCACCTTTCCTGAGATTGACTTATTGTGTTGTTTGATTGCCTGGACAATGATAAGTCTGTTTAATAAAAACTTTCTTTTCGTTTGCTGTTTTTTTTCTTTTGGTTAAATTCTCAGTAAATGCAAAAGATTTTGGTAAAAAATTGGCTGAAAAAAAATTTTTTGCGTCAAAAACTATTAAAACGCATTTCATTCCTATAATCAGATTTCGCAATTTTGAATTACCACTTGACATCAGCATCAGTCGGCGATGTTGGTTAATCGACGTACGAAAGCCCATATTGCCATGCTAATTTTGAAAAAAAAAATGCCAACTCATTTCACAAGGAATCTATCTCTACTCTTATATAAATGTTACTTTGTGTGAATGTGTGTGTGTGTGTGTGTGTACGTGTGTGAGTTCCTCCCTTATAGGTTCCAAAACGGCTGGGCCTTTCTTTTGCAAATTTCACACAAAGCTAATTTATATGTCTGGCAGTGTTCTTAGATATGGTATGTACAGAAATTCATCCGATAAGTATCGAAAATTGAAAAAATCCGATCCTAAAAACAGTTTTTTTCTTATAGATAAAAAAGAAGAATTTTTAAAAGGGAAATTTTTATACATTACACTAGCAAGGGAGATAATAAAATTTTCACAAAGTATTTCTTCTTAAAAAAAGCAGAATTATTGACATCTGGGGGAATAGCTCACTGGTAGAGCATTCGACTACAGATCAACTGATTCCCTGTTCAAGCCCAGGTGTGCCTCGCCATTTTATTTTAATTTTTTCTTATTAATGAGTTCAATTTATGATAAAAAAAAGGAGATACCATTTAAAATCGCCGCAAATCATTTTTTTCTTTTGCATATTTTAAAACTAAATATTAGTCAGAAGTGATTTTTTTCCAGAGCATTCATCATCAAGCTCAAATATCAGCTGACGTGCTATTGTAAACAAACAGAGACGGAATTTGATGAATGACATTATCATTTTTATTTTTTTATTTTTTATTTTATTTTTTTTTTGCAAATTAGTCCACTGGGTAAATTGTTCCTTATAATATATAATGTTCAATAAAGGATTGATTCTATAATAATACATATGCAATCTGCATAAATTAAAATATGTTTAAGTTTATTGTACGACCAGGCAATGCTGGGCGTTCAGCTAGTTATATATAAGGTAGTTTTCTGCGTGTGTGTGTGTGTGTGTGTGTGTGTGTGTGTGTGTGTCTAGCTAGAGAGGAATGAGCTAGACAAAGGAGAAAGAGGGGTTGGAGAGATGGAGAGACAAAAAGAGGGGGAAATAGAGAAAGATAGAGAGAGGTAGAAAGCTAGAAGTTTTAATAGTAATGTGTTAAATTTTTGCCCCTGGCAACGTCGGATAGGCCGGCTAGTATTATAGAAAGTTGAAGAGTCTAAATAAAATATCATATTTTCTTTTAACGCCTCATAATGCTATACTTTTGTGAATTTGTAAATAAAAAATGGAAATAAAGTCAATATTATATTTTGAAAAATATACTGCTTTTTTTTCAGTGACATATACTTATAATCTGTTGAATTGCACGGAAAAACACAACATTCAAAAAACTATTTCAAAGAATAGAATTATCTCATAATTGTATTCTTATGAAATGTTGAGTTTTAAATGTAGAAGTTTGAGAAAAGTTTTCCCAATGCGTCAAAATATTGTCATCTATTATATAAGAGAGCAGTTGTCCGTGCGTTTGTATGTTTGTATATTTAGCTAAAATTCCAAAATTACTAACCAAATACCCACAAAGTTTATATCTTCTTGACCATCATTGCCCCGGATGTATAAAATCTAGAAGTTAGAGAAAAAAAATATCCCCATTTAAAATTTATATTATTATTATTATTATTATTATTTTTCAACAGATACAAGAACAGGAGAGAGAGGAATGGGTTGAGTGGAAAAGGAAGAGAGAATGGGGGAAAGGGCAGAAAACTGGGGAGAAGGAAAGAAAAAAAATAGACAGTTAGAAAGAGAGGGAGAGAGATAGAAATTTTTATGTAAAATTGTTACACATTATTTAACTTCTATTTAGGGGTTTTATGGTACTAAGCAATGCCAGGTAGCCCTGCTAGTATCATTTCGGTATATAAATGGAACCGTTAACAATTTCCCATACCCTCTGTCTGTGCCCAAAACTAAACAAAAATTCCAAAAACAGAGTTTCTTTCTATAAACTATATGTCTGTGGAACAAACTACTGTGGGGCTGCTTCCCGACTGACTATAACTTGGTCTTTTTCAAGTCTAATGTAAACAAGTTATTGTTGAGCTGTCTTCTTAAATAACTAAGCCCTACTCAAGTTCCACCATTACTGATCATCATGGCGTTGTCTCACCATTTACCTAACACTTATAAACCCTTATCCTTGAGTGGCCTCCTGGTCTTGATAAGTGATGAATTTAAAGTAAAAAAAAAAAGAACAGATTTTGTTTCTCAAGATAAAGACGAGTATTTTTTTCACAGTCCGATAATTTAATCTTTAAATAAACTATTTGATTTGAAAACAACTTCCTTTAGATATTAAGTTTATTTTTGTGAGATTAAAAAAAACCACAACAAATGAAAAACGCATATAAGCATCTATGTAAAGTACACACAAAATGCTAATGCAAACGATTCTATGGTGCACTTTGGAGGTCCCTAGGTAACATTAATGCCAAAGACTGGCATGGGAAAATTTTGGAGCTTCATAAAAAGCTATAATTATTATTCGTACTTAATGATCAAGCAAAGATTGATGACAAAAAACGATTTTAAATGAAACAAAAAAATCTTTTTTTGAAAAAGATCAGTAAAAATTTATCAAAGGTTTTTATATTTGGTTTTCAAAAGTAAAAAAAAACACAAGTAAATCTACTGATTATGAAAAAAAAACAAGAATCATAAATGTGGTTCATTCTTGTCATAAATTTGAAGGGTGAGTCATGAAACTGGGGTGGGGGTCATAGTCATGTCAAACGCTCGGAAGGGGAGTGGTTTTATCAAGAAGAATCATTCGTAAACTGAAGGGGGTCATTAATACCAAAGATTTGGATGGGAGGTTATTCATGTCAAAGACTTGTGTCAATAATGGCAAAGACTGGCAGGGTCAGTCATGGCACAGTTTTTTTTTTTGGGGGGGGAACAGAGAGAAGACAGTTAATTATGGCGTGTACTCAGCAGTAGTTAAATCATTGAAAATACTGGCAGAAGGTTGTCATGACAAAGGGTGGAAGGCAATTAGTTAAAATCGCAGCAGGGGTAATCAAGTCAAAGACTCATGAGAGAGGGGGAGGGGTTAACCATTATAATTTGCTAAGACACACAAACAAAAAACAATCCGGAAGCTGACCCCATATTAAAGTAAACTTTAAAAAATATCAAGATAGAGTCAAGCAAGAATTTGGATAAACAAATGCTTCTCAAATAAGATCTAGGTTAACAGTTTCAAGAACGACTTCTGAGATTATGGCCTTCACCATGTGCGACTTATAGGTCATGAGAAGTATAGAAAGAACTCCCGAATTCCAAAAGATTAATCTGAAGAAAGTTGAAGGTTACATCGGCTAAAACGTTGTGAGATTAAATAACAGTGAGGATGAGAAAGTAGTCCAAATAATCCAACGAAAAAAAAAATGTATTAAAATACACAAAAAAAACGAGTCAAGATTGATTTAATAAAAGTTCCTCTTCCATTTTATAGTTACTTCAGTAGTTAATTTAAAAAATTAAACAATTTTTTGACGCTTATTAATTTTTATCTCAATATTAAAAAAAAAAAAACTCACAAAAGAAAAATAAACAAAAAATTTATTATGTACTTATGTATTAGGTTTTTAAAAAGTGAAGTATACCAAAAATTATACATATTCATCAAGTATTTTTTCAAAACAATAAAAAACACATTTTAACAGCAAAATGTCTCAGCTGCCATTTTCTCTTTACATTAGTCAATGCTCTTTTTTCTTCTCCTTGTATTAGTCAATGCTCTTTTTTTCCTTTTTTTTTTTTTACAAGGAGGTCACCACTTATCAAAGTCTGGAAGCCACTCAGGGATAAGGGTTATTGCATGTACAGTACGTTGTACGTTAGTGTTGAGATTTCATGAAGTGTCTACTTAAGGGAGCGGTTTATTAGGAATTTGTTTACGTTGGATTTGAAGACATCCAAGTTGTAGTCAGGTGAGAAACAGGCAGACGGAACAGAGTTCCACTGGCGTGCTGTTCTAAGAAAGAAGCTTTGTTCATGGAATCTACGTTTTGATTTAGGCACAGATAGAGAGTGGGGAAAACTTTTGACAGTGGCTTCAGCTGGACGGGTGTTTTTCTTAAAAGATTGGCGGGGGGGGAGAGATTGGAGCTCAGACGAGCACTTGCCATGGAAATAACGGTAAAACAAAGACAGGCTCGCAACGTCTCTTCTGTGGGAGAGAGGTTGCAGGGAAGAGAAAAGGGCAACCCCCACTAAGCCACGAAGTCTATTTTGTACTCTGTCAAGGCAGGATAGGCTGTTTTTAGCAGCTCCTGCCCAGATATGGCAGCAGTATTCCATCCTTGGACGTACTTGGATTTTATATAGATAGAGAATTGCATCAGTAGTGAGATATCTTCTGGAGCGGGAGAAGGATCCCACCATCTTTCCAGCGATCCTGGCAGCAGAGTTGATGTACGTGTTCCATTTCAGATCAGGACATAATTCAACACACTGACATCTTAATAATATTGGCTAGAAATTGTTTACCATCAAATTTCATTACAATTTATTTATTGCGGACTATCATCCTCATCTTTCTTAGTTGTTGTTTCATGACGTTTCGACCAACTATTCCTTTGGCCTTCGTCAGGTGGTAACCACGACGGGATAGGAAGTCCGAATCTCCTAACTGCATTCTCAGCAATTACTGCCATCCATAGTTGTCGTGAAACAACAACAACAAAGATGAGGATAATAGTCCGCAATAAAAATAAATTAATAAATAAAACTCATCTCAATAATTAATTCCAATTAAATAATATATAAATTTCATTTTATTTTATAAAAACAAAAGTACTGGATGAATTTAAACAAATTTTGGTTTACAACTTTTTTTTTTTTACCCTAACAGGTAAGTACATAATAAAGTTTTTGTGCTATTTTAATTTTTTAAATGTTGAGGTAAAAATCGATAATCACCATTTTTTTTTTTTTTTTAATTATTTTATTTCTGTTAGATTTGTTGTTATTTTATGGTTTTTGCAGACAAAACGAGAACAATCTACCTCTGTGGATTAAATATAGGATTCAGTTGGAAATTCCATACAGTTTGAGATGCTGATTCCCAAGTTCAACTATTAAGTTTCTAAATTTGAAAAGAGATGCCTTCAGAAGATTGGATGTTACATCGGCCGAAACGTTGTGAAAATAACAACCAAGAGAAAAATAGCAATCCAACTAATCCAGACATAAAGAAATTATTAAACATCAATATCATCCGTTCCCCCCATCCCCGTTCCTAAAATAAAATGCTTTATTGTTTAGAGACTTTTGTTTTTTTGTTCCCAATTATTGCAACGTGACAAAAAAATATTGTTCAAATATTTTTAAAAAATTGCAAACATCAATTTCTCATGAGTCAAAATAAAATCAGGAAAGAAAAAAAAAAAAAAAATTAAAAAGAAAACCAAAAAAAAAAAAAAAAAAAAAAAAAAATGGAAAAAGAATTTCAGAACCAAATTCAAAAATGTCAGATGGATAAAAACTGTTTTTGAGGGTGGGGACTTCGGCTTCCGATCCAATATGCGTCAAGTCTTGTATCTTCGTAGACGGTCATTTTTCCTCTACAGAAAAAGAAAAACACAATCTTTATAAAATCGATTTAGTTTCGACTAACGTGTAAAAGCTATGTTAAATCTGATGACTTCGTTTATTCGATGGAAACTTTAAATGATGGAAAATAAAGTTCAATTTGACAATTTGTAATAACGAAACCTTTTAGTTATGCCAATCCCATCCTGCGGTTAACTGTGTAGTGAGGTTCCTCTGAATTGCAAGAGCCACCCTGCTGCAACCTTAGTAGAAAGATCCCTTCAAATTACAAGAGCCACCCTACCGCCACCTTTGTAGAGAGATCCCTCTGAATTGCAAGAGCCACCCTAATTCCACCTTTGAAGAAAGGTTCGAGGTGTCTTCAATAAGTTTCCAGATTTTTTTTGCACAGACATTTAAAATTGTCGTAGACTCTTGAAAATTCACTATGTTATTGTTATACATCTTATGAGATAACTGACCGATTTTTATAAGTTCAGGTTCAAATGAACAGCTACAGCAGGAATTGGAATACGTCCTACTAAAGCCTAATCGTCACAGCTGGTGAATTTCAAAAATGCAATCTGAACGCGAGGACACTTTAGAAGAATGATATGAAATAAAATTCTGTTTTAAACTTGGAAAAAATGCTACAGAAATGTATGGAATACTTCAGACTGCTTTTGGACCATTTTGCATAAATCGAGCATCAGTTTATGAGTGGCATAATAGATTCAAGGAAGGCAGGGAGTCTGTGAGGGATGATGAGAGGTGTAGAAAGTCAGAACATTAGAATTGATTGGCCAAATAAAGGATTTCATGGATAAGGACCGTTTTGTGTCTATAGAGACAATAAGTGCACAGTTTGATGTCAGTGTGGGAACTGTACACACAATTATTTGTGGGAAACTGAAGATATGGAAGATTTGCGCAAAGTTTGTCCCAAAGGTGGTCAAAGAAGATCAGACTATTTGACCAAAATGGGCATCAGGACAGTTCCTCACCCTCCCTATAGTTCAGACCTTGCTCCCTGTGACTCTCGGTGATTCTCTATGTTCAAGGAAAACCTTAGAAGCTGTTGAAACAATTGAGGAGACGAAAGAGGCTGTGATGAGGGTCGCTGACATGCTGACACAAGAAGACTTCCATGGGGCCTTCCAGAAATTCTTGGAACAGTACAACAAGTGCATTGCAGCCGGAGACGATTACTTTGAAGGGGACTAAAGTTTCATGTGTGTACGATCAATAAAAGTGCCTATGCCAAAAATGTCTTGAAACTTATTGAAGGCACCTCGTATGTTCAAATTACAAGAACCACTTCACTGCAACCCTCGTAGTGAGATCCATTAGAACAGCAAAATCTAACCTAATGCTACCCCTCTAGAGTGACCCTTTGAAATTGAAAAATACACCCTATTACCACCCTTATATAGAAGTCCTTTTAAATTGCAAGATTCATCTTACTGCTACCCTTGTAAAGGGGTCCCTTTAAATTACAAGTTTCATACCACTACCACCAGTCTTGGAATTGTAACCCTACTGTTAGTCGTGTCGATCAGTCACTTCGAATGGTAAAACCCACCCGACTCCAATCTTGTTAGAGAGATTCCATTGAATTGCAAAACTCTCCATCAAGGAAGATAACTCTATGGACTTTTCCTATTGTTAGGAGCAAATAACGCTTTTATTTATACAATTAGTAATTAATTTACCTTATTAAACCAAAGTTCTTAAAGATATATATTTTTTAACAAATTTTCTCACAAAATAAACGTATTTAAATTAAATTATTTTTTCTTAAATAAAATTTTAAAAATATATTAAATTATTTTTTCTTAAATAAAATTTTAAAAATATATTAAAGCAACTATTGGTTGGTTGGTTGGTTGGTTGGTTGGTTGTTTTTGTTTTACGGCATATCAACCCTTTTCAGGTTATTTAATGCCGAATCCAAAGATTTTGAAGAAAAATTTTTTTAATAGAATATATTTATTGTTTTCACGTCGGTTTCTATTTAACCCATAGTTGGGACCCTAACAGGTACTACCACTCCGGGTCAGAGTGGACCTGGGAGCAATGGCAATTAAACGGTGGCTCCACACTCCCCAAAGCCCACAAGCTGGGGCCTCACCACTGGATATAGTTTAAGGCCATATCCAGGACCTAAAGCAACTATTGATAAAATAAAATTAAAAACTTAATTTTTAATTTTTAACATGTAAATAAAATAAACATGTTGACTTATACACCTGAAGAAGGTCAGAGGTTACATCGACCGAAACGTTGCGCAAATAACATTTGAGATGAGAACAGCAGTCCAATTAATCTAAATAATATGAAAGATTATTCCTCATCTCAAAAATTTCAGAACTGTGAATAAAATAGAATTCTGAAATTTCCTTTTCCCTGTCAACTGCAGTATATTGCTAATCTTGTACAGTTCTATGCGTTCCATCTTTCCAGGTTTTGCCTTCTCTCTTTGAGACGGAGTAAGTTTATTGCTAATCAGCTCGAGCTGAATAGCTATAAAATAACTCCGTCTCAAAACATAAAACGTTATATGCTTCATCTCGGAAGGATGCACACTCAATGCCTGAAACACCGCGAAAAATAACATCAAGATCAAGAAAGCGGTCTGAAACGTATAAATTATGTAAATACGAACGATACCTCGTCTACGAAGACTGCAGGGGTACCGATGAGGCTGCTCAGGCATTTTTGCAAGGCAGAGCGCTCCTCCTTGGGGCGCTAGCTCTTCGATCCCACTTTTATACTTCTGTGTAATGTCTTCCCGATGATAAATAAAGGGAGTTAAATAACATCGCACATGTATGTTGCCTCATGCGCAAAAGTGCATACACACACCTGCACTTTTCTTCACGCTTGCAACAGTGCAAACATACCCGTACTCATATGCACTATTAACCTCAATCTCAGGTTTCAAACCACTGTCCTATAACACGTTTGTTTAAGTTTAGTATTTATGAAACTTTTAACTATGCACTTACAGGATCAAAGTGTAGTATCCGTTCTGATGCTACCCCTAATCTATTCTTTCGTCGGTCGGTGAAATACATTTTAAAAAGGTAATATCTATATTTTAAATTTTTTAATTAATTTATTTTGCCTTACTTCAACTCAGAAAAATACATCAGCTAGTATTAATTAATATAGCATTAATTTTAACAACAGTTGAGCTAAGTACAGATCCAAGTGACACAAAGTTTGGGAAATAAATGAGTTCTCACAAAATATAACAGGAAGCAACAACATCTAAAGTTAGGAGGATGTAAAAATAAAGTAAAAACAAAGAGACGTCAGTCAACATGACGCATGACGTCACGGATATCGAAGTTAACAGGGGAACAAAAGTTTCAGGTAAGTTTGTCTAGGGATGTTGTGCAGGCCAGCTTGTCGACAATAATCTAATAACTAAAAGAAAAACTTTGATAATCGCTAAGAGTGAAATACCCTCTAAAATCTTTGTTTGCTGTGTCCACCTATTTATCTAAAATTAGAAAGCTAACTAATTAGTTATGGGAATATACCAGTCCCTCCCTCACGTGTGACTTATTTATCTCCAGAAAGTACAATTCCCAATTAAAATCTCAGTTTGTACACATATGAAAATTTTTAGAAACATAAAACATTATATGCCACATCTCAGAAGGATGCAGACTACAACGGCTGAAACACTGCGAAAATAACATCAAGATCAAGAAAGCGGTCTGAAACGTATAAATTATGTAAGTCCTAATAATAATTAATCTACGAAGGCTGCAGATTATAACAACCGAAACATTAAGAAAATGGCATCAAAATCAAAAGTACATCAGCCGAAACGTTGCAAG
>NC_136513.1:93997425-94077425 GCF_053919585.1 Euprymna scolopes
TTAAAAAAAAAAAACATTCTCACGCAACATGAGGTGGAGTAAGTACACAGAAAATGTTGTTGATATAAAAATGTTATGCAGGTTGCCAGAAAATGATGTTAATATTTTATCAAATTTACAAAACAGAACAAAATACAAAGAAAATTATTATAGTTAACATTCATTTACTGCTTATTGTAGTCAGTTGGGAAGCAGCTAAGTCGTATTGTGTTCCATAGACAGATAGTTCTTTGAAAGAAACTCTGCTCATGGAAGTTTCATTTATCTCTAGGTACACAGAAGAAGAAGGAAAATTATTTGTTCTAAACTAAAAGTAACGTTCATTTACTGCTTATTGTAGTCAGTTGGGAAGCAGCTAAGTCGTATTGTGTTCCATAGACAGATAGTTCTTTGAAAGAAACTCTGCTCATGGAAGTTTCATTTATCTCTAGGTACACAGAAGAAGAAGGAAAATTATTTGTTCTAAACTAAAAGTAACGTTCATTTACTGCTTATTGTAGTCAGTTGGGAAGCAGCTAAGTCGTATTGTGTTCCATAGACAGATAGTTCTTTGAAAGAAACTCTGCTCATGGAAGTTTCATTTATCTCTAGGTACACAGAAGAAGAAGGAAAATTATTTGTTCTAAACTAAAAGTAACGTTCATTTACTGCTTATTGTAGTCAGTTGGGAAGCAGCTAAGTCGTATTGTGTTCCATAGACAGATAGTTCTTTGAAAGAAACTCTGCTCATGGAAGTTTCATTTATCTCTAGGTACACAGAAGAAGAAGGAAAATTATTTGTTCTAAACTAAAAGTAACGTTCATTTACTGCTTATTGTAGTCAGTTGGGAAGCAGCTAAGTCGTATTGTGTTCCATAGACAGATAGTTCTTTGAAAGAAACTCTGCTCATGGAAGTTTCATTTATCTCTAGGTACACAGAAGAAGAAGGAAAATTATTTGTTCTAAACTAAAAGTAACGTTCATTTACTGCTTATTGTAGTCAGTTGGGAAGCAGCTAAGTCGTATTGTGTTCCATAGACAGATAGTTCTTTGAAAGAAACTCTGCTCATGGAAGTTTCATTTATCTCTAGGTACACAGAAGAAGAAGGAAAATTATTTGTTCTAAACTAAAAGTAACGTTCATTTACTGCTTATTGTAGTCAGTTGGGAAGCAGCTAAGTCGTATTGTGTTCCATAGACAGATAGTTCTTTGAAAGAAACTCTGCTCATGGAAGTTTCATTTATCTCTAGGTACACAGAAGAAGAAGGAAAATTATTTGTTCTAAACTAAAAGTAACGTTCATTTACTGCTTATTGTAGTCAGTTGGGAAGCAGCTAAGTCGTATTGTGTTCCATAGACAGATAGTTCTTTGAAAGAAACTCTGCTCATGGAAGTTTCATTTATCTCTAGGTACACAGAAGAAGAAGGAAAATTATTTACAGACGAATATTTGTTGTGAATATTTTGCAAGGAAGGGAAGAAAACCAAAGATTGGAGCTCAGTCTTCCGAGTGTCATAAATCAAGAAGTTGTCAATCACTTCAGCAGAAAACAATCCGCTTGTGTTTGGTAAAAATTATTTGCTATTTGCTTTTTCCACCCCCATTTTTTTTTTTTTGGTCAACAAAACATGGACAACCCTGTGAGGTTGAATGGTTCAGTATAGTTTAAAGTAATCTAATTTATAAAAATCATTATGTCTGTCTGTCCCCATTTATTCAAAGTTCATCTCCTCTGGTCGCAGAGCAGTGCAAGGCGGATCAAATGATTGCATTTTTGTGGACCATTCTTTTATGGGATTTTAGTAAAAATAGCTATGAGTACTAAGGAGTCAAAATTGAACAGCAGGTGTAAGTTGAATAAACATGTTAGCTATTTGGATTCATATATTTATTGTATAAGAAAAATATTAGTGAACAAATAAATATGTATTTAACATAAATATTTAGAAATAATAAATTAAAATTTTTTAGTAAGCATAATATTTGTATAAATATGAAAAAAGACGTTACTTCTGTTATTAATTTTTAGAGCTATTGATCACTCGTTGATATTGAACGTATGCACAAAATGATGACGTCACTGATTTGATGGTGAAAAATGGAGGTCCCCAGAGATGATGAACTGTTTCTTGGAAGTTTCATTTATATAGGGATGATGAACCTGTTCTTGAAAGTAGGATTCAAAAATACAGTCAAAACGAATGAAAAGTGTGCATCCAATTTTATTTGATAGATAAAAAGTTGATCACAATTTTTTTTTTTTTAATAGGATATTTTAAAATTCGTTTTAGTTTTTTTTTTTTTTTTTTAAATAAATATTTGATTAATAATAAAGAAAATATAATTCTATGTGTATTTATGAAAGTTACGCATGGGCGAGAAGCACAAACAGTCACACAAGATTTTAATTGATAATTTTATTAATGCAGAGAATAATTCTGAAAATTTTGTTGGTAAAAAGGAAAAAAAAAGAAACTGAAAAGAGAAGGTACCAAACAGTGATCTCGATTTGTGATGAGGACTTCAAACAGTGAATAAAAATATGACTGAGTGGAGATAATGGTCATCTACGCTTACCTTGACCTCAGTTAATGACTGTTCCAATACAGAAAATGTTGGACCGAAAGATGACCGACGAAGATCTACCTGCTGAGAAGTGTTTGAAAATATATTGAGAAATCATTTAAAATTTTCTACATTTTTTTTCTTGTGGTGCCAAATTAAAAAAAAAAAAAACTTTTCAAAATGGTTTTGATGCCAGCATCCAACTATCTAAATATTAAGGAAACGTTCTACAAGGAAACATGAAAATGGGGCAAGAAGAGGTGGTTCATGTATCTAAATGACTAATTCAAATTTATGCGGAGGCAAAAATTATAAAATATTTTCCAAATGGTTTGATGTCACCACCCAAATAAATATCCAAATATGGAAAAAGTGCCATAAAAGACAACATGAAGATAAAGAAAGAAGTTGATGTGTTAAAATGACTTTATTAAAATTATGTGGATGCAAATTAATAAATAATTTTCAAAATATTTTGATATCACCATCTAAACATTGTCGAAACATTCTACAAAACAAATGAGGAAGAGGAGGTAACTTTTTTTTTTTTTTTTACATGGTGGTCACCACTTATCAAGGCCCGGAAGCCACTCAGGGATAAGGGTTATTGCAAGTACAGTACGTTAGTGTGGAGATTTGATGAAGTGTTTACTTAAGGGGGCGGTTCATTAGGAATTTGTTAACGTTGGACTTGAAGACATCCAAGTTGTAGTCCGGTGGGAAGCAGGCAGATGGAACAGAGTTCCACAGGCGTGCAGTTCTAAGAAAGAAGCTTTGTTCATGGAATCCGCGTTTTGATTTAGGCACAGATAAAGAGTGGGGGAAACTTTTGACAGTGGATTCAGCTAGACGGGTGTTTTTCGTGAAAGATTGGCGAGGGGGGACCAGAGATTGGAGTTCAGACGAGCACCTGCCATGGAAATACCGATAAAACAAGGATAGGTTCGCAACGTCTCTTCTGTGGGAGAGAGGTTGCAGGGTAGAGAAAAGGGCATCCCCCACTAAGCCACGAAGTCTATTTTGTACTCTGTCAAGGCAGGATAGGCTGTTTTTAGCAGCTCCTGCCCAGATATGGCAGCAGTATTCCATCCAACTCACGCATGAAAATAATTACTTTTTTTTTTTTTTTACTCCAAACAAGGCACAGTACCACTTGGACGTAAGAGGCAACTATTTGGGACCAAATCTATAGGGATACTATGTAGGGAGTTGAGCAGACAGATGTTTGTTCACATTACATTTGATCTTCTGCATGTCAGTAGTCAAGGAAGTAGGAACCCGGGAGAGAATTCCAAAGTCTACAAGTTCAAGGGAAGAAACTATTAGAGTAGAATGCTTTCTGGCATCTAGAGACCTCTACAGTGTAGGGGTGGGATTTTGCTGTTTGTTGGATTAGTCAAGGTATTTATGTCGAGAGAGTACAAGTGCCTGGAGTTTGTCAGGGTACCTTCTATTAAAATACAGACACAGAGATACAACATTTCGACGATGGCACAGGGTAAGAACAAAAAACTTAATAGCATCTGCAAAATACCAATGTTCAATATTACACGTTTATACAGTTTTCTTAAGATTCACAAAGACGATATTCCAAGGCAATGTTGCAGCATTAATGGATAGAAAGAAAAGTTGTTTTTGAAATGCTGACAGGAATAGAAGTAAAAGCGCTTTTAGAAAGATCAACAACTATGAAGGGTCACGGTCCACACATGGAAAAATGACTATCAGAGAATGAAGATCAACGACCGTGCACATATGTAAATAGACTGTTTTGTTGATTTTTTTTTCTTTTGATTGTTCACATGTGAAAACGCGTTTGTTGCAAACGACATGTGCAAACTGTTTTGTTTAATATGCAATGCTGCAAGAAGAGAGAGTCGGTACGAAAAGCGTGTTTGTTTATTTGTAAATAAATCTAATTAAGAAATTTTTTTGTCGGGCAAAGTGGACTATTAGCCGAGTCTCTGCGGTTGTAGATTCAGGAAAGCCAATCTGCGATAAGTGCAGGGTTCCTTTCCATGTGTGACAGCACTACAGTTACCCTGATTTCATATCCTTTATTTTATTTTATTGATTCTTATTTTAATTCAACAGTATTTATTGTTTCCCTAGCACGTGTCTCTATCCACCCTACTACCCGGCAGTGTGGTCATCAAGAATAGGTTGAGAATGAGGATTTTCTGATCATTAAGATCTGCAGATGCTGGGGGGGGGGACCAGGAATGTGACATCATGTGATATGACGTGTGCAATAGACAAACAGTGCATGCTGTTACCAATTGTGACTGGGGAGCTTGGGTGAACATAATTACATGTATTTGAACACTCGGGTCTCATCTCATGAGAGTGCCACATCTATGATAGGAGAACAATAGATTAAATATAAGTGACGCCGCATTATAATATTGCTAATTTACAGCACATGCACGCTTGATTATCTAATTCTAGACTATGTTCTCTAGTCGAAAGGAGGGCGTTCAAATGTAAACTCCAAGTTCATGCATATGGTTAAAAAAAAGAAATTGTATATTTATAAAAAAACGTAAAAATCGCATTGGTTAATAGACAGAGATAAGCAGCTAATGAAGAAGACCGATGTAGATTAGAAAATCGTTCTTACTAAAAGAAAATATCGAGCCAGATGTTAAATTTTGTATATTCATAAAAAATGCAAAATTCGAATTTGTTAATTACTAGAAATAAGGAGTTGGATTAGATTTTCAATTCTTGTTTTCAAGGAACACATACTGGAAAAATTACGTAAATGACTGGATAGCTAGAATCAAATAGCGATTTTTCAGACACATTGCTATTTAGGTGTAAGGTCAAAAATCCGACTGATTTTATTTTATGATAATTGAGTGAGTAATATCCAGTCATGTAAAAACCATTAGATGAGATTGGGGTTTCACTTAGTGCTAGGATATTCAAAGAATTTACTAGGTGAAAGGATTCTACGTCGTCAATGCTTGTTTGAAGCCCTTGGATGTTTGCGAATGTGTGCCTAAAGGGAGGAGGTGATTGTGTTGATTTTAGAGAGTTTAATCTTGTTGCTTTTTGTGGTGAGATTTTAGTTGTTTTTTTTAATATGTTAACACATTTTTTTAAATACTTGGAACATGTCAATGTTTTTTTTTAATATGTTGACACATTTTTTTTATATTTGACACATGCCAAATATGTTGACACATTTTTTTTATTTTTGACACATGTCAAATATGTTGACACATTTTTTTAAATACTTGGAACATGTCAATGTTTTTTTTTAATATGTTAACACATTTTTTTAAATACTTGGAACATGTCAATGTTTTTTTTTAATATGTTGCCACATTTTTTTTATATTTGACACATGTCAAATATGTTGACACATTTTTTTTTAAATATTTGACACATGTCAAATATGTTGACACATTTTTTTTTTAAATATTTGACACATATCAAATATGTTAACACATTTTTTTTATATTTGACACATGTCAAAAGAAGACAACCACTTTTAACAGTGTTATGATATTATATGGTCATATGACCGCCGATGATGAGATATTATATGAATATGGTTTACTTAGCATGCACATCAGGTGTATGAATCCAAGCTGATTATATTTGTGTAAACGTTTATGCAATCAATTTCAATCTTGTCAGGATATTTTTAAAAGCCACCAAATCTATGAAAGACACAAGGGATCATTTTTTAATTTTTTTTTATACAAGGAAATCACCACTTATGAAGCCCCAGAGGCCACTCGAGGATACGGGTTAAAGAGTGTACAATGGTCAAACGGACAATGTCATAGTAATGGTTAGAAATGTAAATTTGGTAAATTGGATTACTTAAGGGGAACGGCTCATCAAGAATTTGTTTACATTGGACTTGAAGACAACCATATTGTAGTCAGCTGGAAAGCAGGCAAACGTAAGACAGTTCCACAGGTGTGCAGTTCTAAGAAAGAAGCTTTGTTCACGGAATCTACGTGAAGGTTTAGGCACAGATAAAGAGTGGGGGAAATTATTGATAGTGTTTACAGCCAGACTAGTCTCATGTCAAAATATCAGAGATCTTATTACTTTTAGAAATGGAAAATATTGAACAAATAGTAAATAATAAACTAATAGTAAACTAGCAGAACCCGTGGGAATAAACAAACAACAGAATGTCCGTCAATAGAATAATCAGTGTTATGTTAGTTCTAATCAAACCGTAGATTATAAATATTTTTCTAACCAAATATGGAGAACTGCTTGAGATATATTATTACAAGAAATAGAACTATAATGAGGCATCAATTTTTTTCTCGAGATTATAATTTAATCAAAGTGACTAATAAATCAGTTAGTAATAACTATGTCACAATCTTTTCTTGATAATCTGATGATTTGGCATGCAAGTAATAAGATTCGATAGAAACATGTTACACGTTAACGTTTGCAATTTTTTCATAGTGATAAGAAAATGAAACGAATCAGTAAGGAGTGCGATTGGTGGGATTTTGTTAAAGAAAAGAAATAAAAGTGTAGGATGTTGGCAGATGATATGACGACACTTGCAAATATATTTCATAAGATAAATATTCTTAATTCATTATGAAATTGAATGTCTGAATTTGCTAGAGGAAAGAAAGTGATTTTTAGATCGTAAATTACTTCAGCCATTTCCGGGACTGACTCCTTATAAACCCCTCTCTTAAAAATATATATGAAATAAAGTGATTTTTAAATCGTAAATTGCTTCAGCCATTTCCGGGACTGAATCCTTATAAACCCCTCTCTTAAAAATATATATAAAATCAAGTGATTTTTAGATCGTAAATTGCTTCAGCCATTTCCGGGACTGAATCCTTATAAACCCCTCTCTTAAAAATATATATGAAATAAAGTGATTTTTAGATCGTAAATTGCTTCAGCCATTTCTGGGACTGACTCCTTATAAACCCCTCTCTTAAAAATATATATGAAATAAAGTGATTTTTAGATCGTAAATTACTTAAGCCATTTCCGGGACTGACTCCTTATAAACCCCTCCCTTAAAAATATATATGAAATAAAGTGATTTTTAGATCGTAAATTGCTTCAGCCATTTCCGGGACTGACTCCTTATAAACCCCTCTCTTAAAAATATATATGAAATAAAGTGATTTTTAGATTGTAAATTGCTTCAGCCATTTCCGGGACTGACTCCTTATAAACTCCTCTCTTAAAAATGTATATGAAATAAAGTAATTTTTATATTGTAACTTGCTTCAGCCATTTCCGGGACTGACTCCTTATAAACCCCTCTCTTAAAAATATATATGTAATAAAGTGATTTTTAGATTGTAAATTGCTTCAGCCATTTCCGGGATGACTCCTTATAAACCCCTCTCTTAAAAATATATGTGAAATAAAGTGATTTTTAGATCGTAAATTGCTTCAGACATTTCCGGGACTGACTCCTTATAAACCCCTGTCTTAAAAATATATATGAAATAAAGTGATTTTTAGATTGTAAATTGCTTCAGCCATTTCCGGGATGACTCCTTATAAACCCCTCTCTTAAAAATATATGTGAAATAAAGTGATTTTTAGATCGTAAATTGCTTCAGACATTTCCGGGACTGACTCCTTATAAACCCCTGTCTTAAAAATATATATGAAATAAAGTGATTTTTAGATTGTAAATTGCTTCAGCCATTTCCGGGATGACTCCTTATAAACCCCTCTCTTAAAAATATATGTGAAATAAAGTGATTTTTAGATCGTAAATTGCTTCAGACATTTCCGGGACTGACTCCTTATAAACCCCTGTCTTAAAAATATATATGAAATAAAGTGATTTTTAGATTGTAAATTGCTTCAGCCATTTCCGGGATGACTCCTTATAAACCCCTCTCTTAAAAATATATATGTAATAAAGTGATTTTTAGATTGTAAATTGCTTCAGCCATTTCCGGGACTGACTCCTTATAAACCCCTCTCTTAAAAATATATATGAAATAAAGTGATTTTTAGATTGTAAATTGCTTCAGCCATTTCCGGGATGACTCCTTATAAACCCCTCTCTTAAAAATATATATGTAATAAAGTGATTTTTAGATTGTAAATTGCTTCAGCCATTTCCGGGACTGACTCCTTATAAACCCCTCTCTTAAAAATATATATGTAATAAAGTGATTTTTAGATTGTAAATTGCTTCAGCCATTTCCGGGATGACTCCTTATAAACCCCTCTCTTAAAAATATATATGTAATAAAGTGATTTTTAGATTGTAAATTGCTTCAGCCATTTCCGGGACTGACTCCTTATAAACCCCTCTCTTAAAAATATATATGAAATAAAGTGATTTTTAGATTGTAAATTGCTTCAGCCATTTCCGGGATGACTCCTTATAAACCCCTCTCTTAAAAATATATATGTAATAAAGTGATTTTTAGATTGTAAATTGCTTCAGCCATTTCCGGGACTGACTCCTTATAAACCCCTCTCTTAAAAATATATATGTAATAAAGTGATTTTTAGATTGTAAATTGCTTCAGCCATTTCCGGGATGACTCCTTATAAACCCCTCTCTTAAAAATATATATGTAATAAAGTGATTTTTAGATTGTAAATTGCTTCAGCCATTTCCGGGACTGACTCCTTATAAACCCCTCTCTTAAAAATATATATGAAATAAAGTGATTTTTAGATTGTAAATTGCTTCAGCCATTTCCGGGATGACTCCTTATAAACCCCTCTCTTAAAAATATATGTGAAATAAAGTGATTTTTAGATCGTAAATTGCTTCAGACATTTCCGGGACTGACTCCTTATAAACCCCTGTCTTAAAAATATATATGAAATAAAGTGATTTTTAGATTGTAAATTGCTTCAGCCATTTCCGGGACTGACTCCTTATAAACCCCTGTCTTAAAAATATATATGAAATAAAGTGATTTTTAGATTGTAAATTGCTTCAGCCATTTCCGGGATGACTCCTTATAAACCCCTCTCTTAAAAATATATATGTAATAAAGTGATTTTTAGATTGTAAATTGCTTCAGCCATTTCCGGGACTGACTCCTTATAAACCCCTCTCTTAAAAATATATATGAAATAAAGTGATTTTTAGATTGTAAATTGCTTCAGCCATTTCCGGGATGACTCCTTATAAACCCCTCTCTTAAAAATATATGTGAAATAAAGTGATTTTTAGATCGTAAATTGCTTCAGACATTTCCGGGACTGACTCCTTATAAACCCCTGTCTTAAAAATATATATGAAATAAAGTGATTTTTAGATTGTAAATTGCTTCAGCCATTTCCGGGATGACTCCTTATAAACCCCTCTCTTAAAAATATATGTGAAATAAAGTGATTTTTAGATCGTAAATTGCTTCAGACATTTCCGGGACTGACTCCTTATAAACCCCTGTCTTAAAAATATATATGTAATAAAGTGATTTTTAGATTGTAAATTGCTTCAGCCATTTCCGGGATGACTCCTTATAAACCCCTCTCTTAAAAATATATGTGAAATAAAGTGATTTTTAGATCGTAAATTGCTTCAGACATTTCCGGGACTGACTCCTTATAAACCCCTGTCTTAAAAATATATATGAAATAAAGTGATTTTTAGATTGTAAATTGCTTCAGCCATTTCCGGGATGACTCCTTATAAACCCCTCTCTTAAAAATATATATGAAATAAAGTGATTTTTAGATTGTAAATTGCTTCAGCCATTTCCGGGACTGACTCCTTATAAACCCCTCTCTTAAAAATATATATGAAATAAAGTGATTTTTAGATTGTAAATTGCTTCAGCCATTTCCGGGACTGACTCCTTATAAACCCCTCTCTTAAAAATATATATGAAATAAAGTGATTTTTAGATTGTAAATTGCTTCAGCCATTTCCGGGACTGACTCCTTATAAACCCCTCTCTTAAAAATATATATGAAATAAAGTGATTTTTAGATCGTAAATTGCTTAAGCCATTTCCGGGACTGACTCCTTATAAAGCCCTCTCTTAAAAATATATATGAAATAAAGTGATTTTTAGATCGTAAATTGCTTCAGCCATTTCTGGGACTGACTCCTTATAAACCCCTGTCTTAAAAATATATATGAAATAAAGTGATTTTTAGATTGTAAATTGCTTCAGCCATTTCTGGGACTGACTCCTTATAAACCCCTGTCTTAAAAATATATATGAAATAAAGTGATTTTTAGATTGTAAATTGCTTCAGCCATTTCTGGGATGACTCCTTATAAACCCCTCTCTTAAAAATATATATGAAATAAAGTGATTTTTAGATTGTAAATTGCTTCAGCCATTTCCGGGACTGACTCCTTATAAACCCCTCTCTTAAAAATATATATGAAATAAAGTGATTTTTAGATCGTAAATTGCTTCAGACATTTCCGGGACTGACTCCTTATAAACCCCTGTCTTAAAAATATATATGAAATAAAGTGATTTTCAGACCGTAAACTGCTTCATCCATTTCCGGGACTGACTCCTTATAAACCCCTCTCTTAAAAATATATATGAAATAAAGTGATTTTTAGATCGTAAATTGCTTCAGCCATTTCCGGGACTGACTCCTTATAAACCCCTGTCTTAAAAATATATATGAAATAAAGTGATTTTCAGACCGCAAACGGCTTCATCCATTTCCGGGACTGACTCCTTATATTTCTTCCGTTCCCTCCACCTGTTTTCACAATAATATGAGTAGAAATAAGGTACTTGTACGGTATTCTACCTACATGAGAAAACAATGAAAAGTCATATTACTCGATTATTTGATGTGATTTTCGGTTTTAAAAACTTTTATGGATATCACAGGTAAGATTTTCTATTTTTTTTCACATGGGTACTATACTGTACAATTACCTTATTTCTTATTCAACAATGAAACTACTCGATTATTTTACATAATTTTCAGTTGTGTTAAGTCTTCTGTTACGTCACGGCTAAGAGTTGTTTTTTTTTTGATATAGGTACTATATTGTAGAAGTACCTTATTTATTATTTAAAAGTCATACTACTCAGTGATTTTATGTGATGTTCAGTTTTAATCACTTTTACACCAACAACAATTTGATGTGGTCGGGGGCGGTGGAGATAGTGGTGGTTGTGGTAGTGGGGAGGATGTGGCGGCGGTGGTGGTGGTGGTGGCAGTTACAGTAGAGATAGAGGTGGTGATGGTGGTGGAAGTGGTGGTAATAGTTGCCGTGGAGATGGAGGGATAGTAGTGGTAGTGTTGCATAGGGAACATTCATATTGAAAGATGACAACATCTATATAACAGTGATGCAGGGGAGACATTTATACAGTTCTGTGGTTTCTTATAACATATATAGCAAGGGTGATAGGGATACATATTCTTGCGAGGGGTTGCATAAAGTTTATATTAAGATGATTAACACATCATTTTCAATTTGTGGAATGACGACATAAAGACAACAGTTACAAAAATGGATGGTGATTCTTTATTTCATTGGACCGGTCAAATGATGACAACGTCAGGAATTCACATTCGGGATGTACATAGTTTAATGTCCTTTCCTTCGCTTCCAAAGGACTCTGACTCTAACTCTGTCTAGCAGACTCAACTGTTCTGTCTCGACACCCTGACTCTCTAAACTGACTAATCCTAGCTCCTATATAGAGAATTCCCTTTTTGCTATGACGTCAGATGTGTGGTTCCAAAACGTGACCAACTCACGTGGCTAAGCACACGTTTTCCAAACACACACTTCTGCAAACAAAGAATTCTCAACTAACCTATTTTTTTAACCTAACTATTTTTTTACAATATATTTTTAATTTGTATTGTTCATTCTTTTTAGCTGGCATTTTTAATTCAGTTTTCATAAAAGAACGAACAATCAAATTCTTTTTACAATACAAACAATATCTAACTATTTTATAAATTCTAACATTCTATTCCTTAACCTTGCTTACAAGGTTCGAGTCTCGGCTTATCCTAATCTCATTTTCACTTATCTAATCTTCTTCTTACTTACATGGAAAGGGACAGCCTTTTCTTGTAACAGTAGTAGTGGTGGCAGTTGTTGTTAAGATGGTGGTGGTGGCGATGATTGTGGAGGTGGAGGTGGTAATAGTGGCAGTTGTGGTAATGGTGATGGTGGACATGGCGTTGGTGTTGATGTTAGTCGCGGCAGTGGTGGTAATGGTGGTGGTCGTGGCAGTGGCTATTGTGATGGTGGTGATGATGGCAGCAGTAGTGTTTGTGGCGACGGTGGTGGCAGTTGACGCTGGTGATGATCTTCACTGACCAAACACTGGCTGGCAATAACTAACTAATAGCGGCGGCAGTAGCAGTGGTTGTGGTGGGGCGATGGTGATGGTTGTGGCGGGAATTTTTATAATTAATCACAAATGACTTTCCAGGGCATTTTTTAATTTTAAAACTTTGTTAGATTAAATAAAACAGTTATAAAACAAAATATTTTTCCTTAAAATTAATCAGAAGTGACTTTTCCAGGGTATTATTATAATGTTAAAATATTTTAACATTAAATATAGTAGTTGAAAAAACGAAATATTTTTTTCAAACAATTAATCAGAAGTGACTTTTCCAGGGCATTATTATAATGTTAAAATATTTTAAAATTAAATATAGTAGTTGAAAAAAACGAAACATTTTTTTCAAACAATTAATCAGAAGTGACTTTTCCAGGGTATTATTATAATATTAAAATATTTTAACATTAAATATAATAGTTGAAAAAATGAAATATTTTTTTCAAACAATTAATCAGAAGGGAGTTTTTCAGAAAATATTTGTAATCAATCAAAAGTGACTTTTCCAGGGCATTTTTATAATGTTAAAATTCTGTAATATTAAATATAGTAGTTGAAACAAAAACAAAACATTTTTTTTTTCTTACAATTAATCAGAAGTGACTTTTCCAGGGCACTTTTGTAATGTTAAAACTTTGTTACATTAAATAAAGTTGTTGAAAAAGAAATGATTTTTATTAGTGGTTTCCTAATCAACGGCACCTATTATTTTTGTTTTATTAGTCATTTGGGATATTCTACTTTCCTTTTAAGGGACGTCAAGATGATAAGAGTCAAAACGACTTAGCGTATTAATATATCTCTATATAAATAAAATGAACTCATTTTTTCCTGTCTGATTTTGACATTAATAGGATTAAAAATCAAGATATTTCATGCAAATATAATATGCACAAACGGCAGAACAATATCTGAGGTGTGTTATAGGCTTATTATTTCTCAAATTCCTCGATAATCTTAGATTTCTATACTTTTTCTGCTGAGAAGTCACGGCCAAAATCGGTTAAGATCAATGGAAGTGGTAAAATATTTTCTCTCTAATAAATTCCTCCTCCCCCTGCCACCACTTAACACCGTTTGGGGATCGTTCACAAGGAACAGTTGAGAAGAGAACACCGGTTTGGCTTCGTAGTTCTTTCATGTGAAGTTATTTAAAATCACTAAACTAAGCTGCAGTGCTCTGTGGCGTAGTGGTTAGCGTGCTGGACAATTCACATTATATTTTCACGTTCGCGCCGACCTACCGCAGTCGTTTTTTTTTTTTTTTTTTTTTTTTCCTAAACAACTGGAATGGACTTTTCTTGGTGGCTGAACTGTTAACGTTGCAGATGTTTTTTTTTGGTTTTTTTTCACACTTTATTTTCCTACTTTTACTCATGACTCCGGGTTTGATCCTTCCTACTTACCTACCATAACATTTGTTAAAACTCCCCCCCCCCCGTCCCGGAAACAAACACTCGGGCAACGCCGGGTACCCCCGCTAGTTTGTAAATAAATCTAATTAAGAAATTTTTACAAACGTAACGAAAAAAAAAAAGTAAATGTGGAAGATGAGATAAACACTCGAATGTTAACGGAGAGATTGAAAAAGTTTTGTTTGACAGGAAAAAATGTAAAGGCGCTTTTGGAATGGTGTTTTTAAGAGGAACCGTCCAAAAGTTTTTGTCTGGATTTCGTAAAAGCAATTAAAAGCATTCCTAAAGTGACCCTAAAACTTTTAAAAAGCTAAGAACATAAGACTAAGTCCAACATTCATCAATAAGCGCCATTGTCAACAAAATTAAGCGTCAGCTGATTTCTTTTGAAGAATAAGTGCTCAATTTCGTCATAACCATCAAGGGGATTCAATGCTTTAACAGAGGAGGCAGCCTTGAATAAATTCAAGGCACAAAGAAATGAGGAAGATGAAAAAAGCACTCGAATGTTAACTGAGAGAAAGAAAACACTTTCTTTTTTTTGTTTTTTTTTTAAATGTTGACAGGAAAAAAATGTAAAGGTGCTTTTGGAATGGTCTTTTAAGAGGAATCGTCCAAAAGTTTTTGTCTGGATTTTGTGAAAGCAATTAAAAGCATTCCTAAAGTGACCCTAAAACCTTTATGTGTTTCAGGCAAGTGAAATCAAACTTACCTCTTTTACACTAGTCAAAGAATTTTCCAATTTATGGAGACCAGAAGGGACAGGCAGTGGAAGAAAGTCAAGATTCTGAAAGAATTTATAACATCGACTCCTGTGTCAATTTTTGCAAAAGCTTATTAGAAATATTAATGTACTGCGTTATTGACACTATAATAACATAATTTTAGTTTTATTTTTTTTTAAAAATGTAGTTCCACCTAGACAGCTGTTAAAATGGAAACATTTTCAAATATTATTGACACTATAATAACATAATTTTAGTTTTATTTTTTTTTTAAATGTAGTTCCACCTAGACAGCTGTTAAAATGGAAACATTTTCAAATATTATTGACACTATAATAACATAATTTTAGTTTTATTTTTTTTTTAAATGTAGTTCCACCTAGACAACTGTTAAAATGTAAACATTTTCAAATATTATTGACACACAATATTTACAAAAAATATTATTGACACACAATATTTACAAAAAAAAAAAAGGATTTCTCCAAACATAAGTATAAAAATGTTTACTTTGTATTTATAAGTAAATTATTTTATTTGTGTAAAAGAAATGTATCAGTTGTAAATATTTTGGAAGAGAATTTTGAATTTAAAGAAAATTTAAATTAAAAGAAAATTTTAATTTAAAGAAAATTTTAATTTAAAAACATCTGAATCGACAATTTTTTTTTATGTCTTCTTAAATCTACATCTAAAAGAAATCTTTTTTTAAATACAAAAACTTAATAAAAAAATTAAAAGCAAATAAATATTTTACAATTTTTTAGATGAGGAAAAATGATTTGTATTATTTGAGCTATTGCTCTCATTTCATATCATATTTAAAAAAAAAAATCTTATCTGGCCGCTTTCATCACTGTTTAAGGAAACCATTTTTAAGACAGAGTGACTTCTGGACAATATCACCAACTAGCGTGGGTGTCCAGTGTTGCCCGGGTTATTGTAGATGTATGAGAAAAGAAAAAATAGTACTCAAACCCGTGATGCGAAGAAAAAAAAATGGTAATAGCGATGGAGAGAGGTGTTAAAAAAAAGTGATAGTAGGCAGGCAGGCTCGAACCCGTGATGTCAGGGAAAAAGAAAATGAAAGAAAATCTGATGCATTATTGATGCTCCATCGTTTGACTGGAAGTTCGCAACGTTGAAATTTAGAAAAGTCAATCAAACCAATACAACAATACAATGACTTGCAAAAAATGGCGACACAAAAAAAAAGCAAAAAAAAAAGCGACCTCTCCCTATAGAAAATTGGCCAGTTGAGGGTGAAGGAATTAGTGTTTTTGGCCAATTTTTCGATATTTGTTGTCTGAAAGGCTGAGGTTTAAAACGATACCGGTTTGGTCAGGTACCATCGCCTCAGTTGAAAGTTTGTGCGAGACATACAAACACACACACACATTTTGCCTTTTATATCTATAAATATAAAAGCGAAAATGTGTGTATGTATGTATGTATGTATGTACGTATGTATGTATGTAAATTCACAAACTCGGTATCATATCAAAGCCCCATCCTTTACTCAAAAAATATCGAAAAATTGGCCAAAAACGTTCATTTTTTCACCCCGAAATCGATAATTTTCGACAGGGGGGGGGTCAACAAAAACGGTCTTCTCGTGACGACGACCGGTTCTACACATGTGCCAGATGACGTCATGACCTGATTTACTTTAAATAGTTGAAAAACTGAACAAATTTCATGTACGTCGCGTTAGGTCAGTCGATTAGTGCGTTGGTTCATTATCTAAATGTTTTGGGTTCGAATTGTGGTGTGAGATTTTTTTTTTTTCGATTTTTTAAATTTAAATATTGAACCAGTGTTATTTAATCTATTTTTCATGTAACGTTTATTTTTCTGTTTTTTTTTACTTCGCTTATCCACCCTCGACCACACACCCCAAAACACCCGGGTACCACCGATTTTTTAAATTTTACTATCGAAACAGGCTTATTTAAGCCATTTTTCACATGTTCGTTTTTCTGTTTTCATCGTTCGTTTGCCTTACGTTAGTTTTTTTTTTTTTTTTTTTTTCAATGTTTTGATTACCCACCCCCGCTTAATTAAAACGTTGTTTTCTTTTTTTACTTCGCTTATAACAAACAAACCTACATCGTTGTCATCACGCTCGACAACTTCCGGGTGTGCACCTGTCAATTTGGTTCTTACTTAAATAAATTCAAACATCTTTCAGTAACTCATTCTGGCTGGCCGATTTTATTTTCAAACTTCGCCTCAGGACTTCCGGTTCGATCCTACCCCCCCCCCAGTTCTTTTTTATTTAACACCACACACACCTACAAACACCCGGGCAACGCCGGGTACATAAAAATCATAATATCTACGAGTCACATAAAAATCATAATATCTACGAGTTAACAATGGAGGTCGCCTGTCTATTTAATTTGTTCAACTTTAAAAAGATAAATATTCAACAGTTTTTGCTCGCCGCATGTGGATTAGGCTTTTTCGTATAATAAACACTAATTCAGGCAGTATTTTTCCGTTCGCGACCGCCGGAAATGTGCGAAAGCAATCAGATTTGATCAATGTGGAAATATTTTCCTTATATCAGACAATTGCTATTCAATTTGGACAATCCCCTTTTTATGGGGAGCTGGTCCCCCCCCCCAACATCTTGGGAAAATAAAAATTAAAAAAAGCGTTCCCGCAGTAAATGAAATGCTACCCCTAAAACGTGCACCTGCCAATTCTGAATAGTTAAATAAATTCAAACGTGTCTCCGTTAGTATTTCGCGGTGGCCCAATGGTTAACGTCGCACTTTTTTTTCACACTTTAATTTCCAACTTTGCCTCAAGGGTTCGGGTTCGACCCTCATACTTACCTACCAAAAAATTTTGTTTTATTTTACCCCCACTCCCCCCGGAGTTTTGATTTACCCAAAACCACACACACCTCCAAACACTCGGGCAATGCCGGGTACCCCCCGCTAGTATATAGATAAAATTCACAATCCTTTCTGTAATACAACCATGTTTAGCGCAAACAAACTTCAGTCTATGCCTAACTATCAAGTTTCCATTATAATTATTCAACAGTCTTTGTCTTTACAATAAATATGATATGAGGAGACACTTTGATGATGAAGTGCAATCGAAGTGTAATGCTGTAATATAAATCTCATCTGTCTCTTTAAATGTATGTATGTATGTTTGTATGTATGTATGTTTGTATGTCTGCCTAAAACTTTCAACAGAGGCAACGAATTCCACGAGATCAGTATTGTTTTGAAGCTTGACCCTTTGGACAACAAATATCAAAAAATTGGCTAAAAACATTAGTACCTTCACTCTCAATTCAACTTTTCTAATATTTTCGAAAGTCATCCCCTCTTTTCGATTAGCTAGCCTTAATTTAAACCTACGTCACTTCTGGTTTGGCGATGGATGCAACGGCAAAGACATCACAGTTTTTTTTTCACATTCTTTTCCTCCTTCGCGGTACGGGTTTAAGCATTCCTACCTACTACTACTTTTTTTCTTCTTGCTAAACACACACCTCCAAACACCTGGGCAATTAAGCAGAATGTTTTAAACCCAGTAAATACGATTACAAAAAAAGTTGTAATATTTGTATTCGTAAAAAGGATATGTGAATTTTTTATGTTTATTGTGCAATGTCTAAATCCTCACAGATATTTTATCGAGAGATTTATTAAATAAAAAGCGGCAAGTTTTTCTAAAATAATAGATGCTTTAAGAAGTTGATATAGCTTGCTTGCAGTATTGTGTGTAATATATATGTAGAGACAATTTATAGAAGGCTTTCAGCAATGCAGAAATATGAACAGAAGCAAGACTAAAAACAACATGAAGCAACTAACCTGACAAGCAGCAAAATCTCACCCCTCCGTCGTTGATGTCTCAAGATACTAGAAAGTCTTCTACTCTGATAGTTTGGCTGATAGACTTTGGAATTCCCTTACTGGTTCTTGCTTCCTTTACTGTACTAAGCTGCTGAAATTTAAATGTAATGTGAACAGGCATCTTGCTGCTCAACTCCCCACAATTCCCTGTCATACACGATTCCAAATAATAGCTCCTTATGTTCCACGTGGTAATATGTCTTGTTTGGGGTGAGAATGAATGAAAAAAAAATATTAAATATTCTTTTTTTTTTTTTTTTATAGATTTGTTTAAACTTATTTACTTTTTAAATAATTTATCCAATTTTTTTACCCTATAAATCTTACTTGCTTATGGAAATCGCTTGAGACAAGGCATGAAGTTACTTGATGTAAGGAGCTAACAAGAACAAAAAATGATTATCACAAAGACAGAAGAAGACAATAGGAAGACAGTTCCACAAGTCTACAGTTCTTGGAAAGAAGCTACCAGAATAGAAAGTTGTATTAAAATGAGTTATCAAAAATTAATAACTTTCCATGAATTGTCCATAAAAATACATTTTTCTTAGCAAATTGTCTATAAAAATGCATTTTATAAGCAAAAATACATTTTATAAGTAAAAATACATTTTTCTAGTTAGTACGTTATATATTGGCACCTTATGACAGAGATTATACTAACTAGTAAGAATTCCGGCAGGGTTTACATAAAGTACATGTTAGGATAAACTGGCAGGTAATGGAAATAAACTCACGTGCAGCTGGCATGATTAAAGTGAGGGGTCAAGGGTTATCTGCCCACACAAAACATATTAGAAATGTTGAATGGTGTGACATAGTATTCAGAGGACAGAAGAGTTTCTAGCCAGTTGGAGTCAGAAAGTAAGAGGGGCAATATACGTTTGATAATGTACAGAGAATCTAAGTGAATGTTGCCTTGAGACTCTGCCCGTATGTTGCTATCTTAAGACTAAAATAAACAAGTTCCTATTTACTTGCTTCCGCATGTGGTCGGTTTTTAATCTGGGAAAAATCCAGCTCCCCAAAAAGGGGCCATTCTGGATAGGAACAAAAATAAATATTATCTCAGTCATGAAGTATTTCTCCTCCACTGACTGATGATAGAAAAAGTGAAGTGTAGTATCAGAATATCATATCAGATACTACACTATGTTCCTAGCCAAAAGGCCAAGTAGAACAACCATTCTCTAAGTAATATCTTTGAAAGTCAAGACTTGATGATGCATGTGTAGATCCATCTTGAGTTAAACAGAAGGTCACGACCAACACATAAAAAAGCAACTATTGGAGAATGAAGACCAGCGACCGTGCACGTATGTAAAAAAAAACAAAAAAACTTTGTCTTATTGATTTGTTTGCTTGATTGCTCACAGGTAGAAACGCACATGTACACCGAACACATTTATTGCGAATGACATGTGCAAAATGTTTTGTTGAACATGCAGTGCTACAAGCAATCATATGATGCGGAGAAGAAGAAGAAGAGTCAGTGAAAAAAAAAAATGTTTGTTTATTTGGAAATGAATTTAACTAAGAAATTTCTAAAAGAATAACAGGAAAAAAAGTAAAGGCGCTTTTGGAATGATGTTTTTAAAATAAAATCGTCCAAGAGTTTTTGTCTGGATTTCGTGAAAGCAATTGGAAGCATTTCTAAAGTGACCCTAAAACTTTTACGTCAAGATTCTGAAAGAATGGATGACATCAAATTTTGGTTCATCAAATCTCTATGAAAAAGTGATATCATAATGCTGCCAAAAGCAATATTATATCTGAGAGATAATTTATAACAACTGATGAAAGAAATATCAATTACAGATGAAAATCTCAAATGCCTTCACCCACCATCCTGGAAAGTATATCACTGACTAATGACAAGACCTGCGTCCAAGAATTTAAGGAAGTCAAATCCTGCCAAATAAAGAAATTTAGAAATCTAAAAGCTAAGAACATAAGACTAAGTCCACACATGGAAAAGTGACTATCAGAGAATGAAGATCAACGACCATGCACATATGTAAATAGACTGTTTTGTTGATTTTTTTTCTTTTGATTGTTCACATGTGGAAACGCGTTTGTTGCAAACGACATGTGCAAACTGTTTTGTTTAATATGCAATGCTGCAAGTAGAGAAGAGAGAGTTGGCAAGAAAAGTGTGTTTGTTTATTTGTAAATAAATCTAATTAAGAAATTTTTACAAACGTAACGAAAAAAAAAAGTAAATGTGGAAGATGAGATAAACACTCGAATGTTAACGGAGAGATTGAAAAAGTTTTGTTTGACAGGAAAAAAAATGTAAAGGCGCTTTTGGAATGGTGTTTTTAAGAGGAACCGTCCAAAAGTTTTTGTCTGGATTTCGTAAAAGCAATTAAAAGCATTCCTAAAGTGACCCTAAAACTTTTAAAAAGCTAAGAACATAAGACTAAGTCCACCATTCATCAATAAGCTCCATTGTCAACAAAATTAAGCGTCAGCTGATTTCCTTTGAGGAATAAGTGCTCAATTTCGTCATAACCATCAAGGGGATTCAATGCTTTAACAGAGGAGGCAGCCTTGTAATAAATTCAAGGCACAAAGAAATGAGGAAGATGAAACAAGCACTCGAATGTTAACTGAGAGAAAGAAAACACTTTGTTTTTGTTTTTGTTTTTTTCTAAAATGTTGACAGGAAAAAAATGTAAAGGTGCTTTTGGAATGGTCTTTTAAGAGGAATCGTCCAAAAGTTTTTGTCTGGATTTTGTGAAAGCAATTAAAAGCATTCCTAAAGTGACCCTAAAACCTTTATGTGTTTCAGGCAAGTGAAATCAAACTTACCTCTTTTACACTAGTCAAAGAATTTTCCAATTTATGGAGACCAGAAGGGACAGGCAGTGGAAGAAAGTCAAGATTCTGAAAGAATTTATAACATCGACTCCTGTGTCAATTTTTGCAAAAGCTTATTAGAAATATTAATGTACTGCGTTATTGACACTATAATAACATAATTTTAGTTTTAGTTTTTTTAAAAAATGTAGTTCCACCTAGACAACTGTTAAAATGGAAACATTTTCAAATATTATTGACACACAATATTTACAAAATATATTATTGACACACAATATTTACAAAAAAAAAAGAAGGATTTCTCCAAACATAAGTATAAAAATGTTTACTCTGTATTTATAAGTAAATTATTTTATTTGTGTAAAAGAAATGTATCAGTTGTAAATATTTTGGAAGAGAATTTTGAATTTAAAGAAAATTTAAATTAAAAGAAAATTTTAATTTAAAGAAAATTTTAATTTAAAAACATCTGAATCGACAATTTTTTTTTTATGTCTTCTTAAATCTACATCTAAAAGAAATCTTTTTTAAATACAAAAACTTAATTAAAAAAATTAAAAGCAAATAAATATTTTACAATTTTTTAGATGAGGAAAAATGATTTGTATTATTTGAGCTATTGCTCTCATTTCATATCTATATTTAAAAAAAAAAAATCTTATCTGGCCGCTTTCATCACTGTTTAAGGAAACCATTTTTAAGACAGAGTGACTTCTGGACAATATCACCAACTAGCGTGGGTGTCCAGTGTTGCCCGGGTTATTGTAGATGTATGAGAAAAGAAAAAATAGTACTCAAACCCGTGATGCGAAGAAAAAAAAATGGTAATAGCGATGGAGAGAGGTGTTAAAAAAAAGTGATAGTAGGCAGGCAGGCTCGAACCCGTGATGTCAGGGAAAAAGAAAATGAAAGAAAATCTGATGCATTATTGATGCTCCATCGTCTGACTAGAAGTTCGCAACGTTGAAATTAAGAAAAGTCAATCAAACCAATACAACAATACAATGACTTGCAAAAAATGGCGACACAAAAAAAAAAGCAAAAAAAAAAGCGACCTCTCCCTATAGAAAACTGGCCAGTTGAGGGTGAAGGAATTAGTGTTTTTGGCCAATTTTTCGATATTTGTTGTCTGAAAGGCTGAGGTTTAAAACGATACCGGTTTGGTCAGGTACCATCGCCTCAGTTGAAAGTTTTTGCGAGACATACAAACACACACACACATTTTGCCTTTTATATCTATAAATATAAAAGCGAAAATGTATGTATGTATGTATGTATGTACGTATGTATGTATGTAAATTCACAAACTCGGTATCATATCAAAGCCCCATCCTTTACTCAAAAAATATCGAAAAATTGGCCAAAAACGTTAATTTTTTCACCCCGAAATCGATAATTTTCGACAGGGGGGGGGTCAACAAAAACGGTCTTCTCGTGACGACGACCGGTTCTACACATGTGCCAGATGACGTCATGACCTGATTTACTTTAAATAGTTGAAAAACTGAACAAATTTCATGTACGTCGCGTTAGGTCAGTCGATTAGTGCGTTGGTTCATTATCTAAATGTTTTGGGTTCGAATCGTGGTGTGAGATTTTTTTTTTTTTCGATTTTTTAAATTTAAATATTGAACCAGTGTTATTTAATCTATTTTTCATGTAACGTTTATTTTTCTGTTTTTTTTTTACTTCGCTTATCCACCCTCGACCACACACCCCAAAACACCCGGGTACCACCGATTTTTTAAATTTTACTATCGAAACAGGCTTATTTAAGCCATTTTTCACATGTTCGTTTTTCTGTTTTCATCGTTCGTTTGCCTTACGTTAGTTTTTTTTTTTTTTTTTTTTTCAATGTTTTGATTACCCACCCCCGCTTAATTAAAACGTTGTTTTCTTTTTTTACTTCGCTTATAACAAACAAACCTACATCGTTGTCATCACGCTCGACAACTTCCGGGTGTGCACCTGTCAATTTGGTTCTTACTTAAATAAATTCAAACATCTTTCAGTAACTCATTCTGGCTGGCCGATTTTATTTTCAAACTTCGCCTCAGGACTTCCGGTTCGATCCTACCCCCCCCCCCAGTTCTTTTTTATTTAACACCACACACACCTACAAACACCCGGGCAACGCCGGGTACATAAAAATCATAATATCTACGAGTTAACAATGGAGGTCGCCTGTCTATTTAATTTGTTCAACTTTAAAAAGATAAATATTCAACAGTTTTTGCTCGCTGCATGTGGATTAGGCTTTTTCGTATAATAAAAGCGAAACTAATTCTAGCGGTATTTTTCCGTTCGCGACCGCCGGAAATGTCCGAAAGCAATCAGATTTGATCAATGTGGAAATATTTTCCTTATATCAGACAATTGCTATTCAATTTGGACAATCCCTTTTTATGGGGAGCTGGTCCCCCCCCCAACATCTTGGGAAAATAAAAATTAAAAAAAGCGTTCCCGCAGTAAATGAAATGCTACCCCTAAAACGTGCACCTGCCAATTCTGAATAGTTAAATAAATTCAAACGTGTCTCCGTTAGTATTTCGCGGTGGCCCAATGGTTAACGTCGCACTTTTTTTTCACACTTTAATTTCCAACTTTGCCTCAAGGGTTCGGGTTCGACCCTCATACTTACCTACCAAAACTTTTGTTTTATTTTACCCCCACTCCCCCCGGAGTTTTGATTTACCCAAAACCACACACACCTCCAAACACTCGGGCAATGCCGGGTACCCCCCGCTAGTATATAGATAAAATTCACAATCCTTTCTGTAATACAACCATGTTTAGCGCAAACAAACTTCAGTCTATGCCTAACTATCAAGTTTCCATTATAATTATTCAACAGTCTTTGTCTTTACAATAAATATGATATGAGGAGACACTTTGATGATGAAGTGCAATCGAAGTGTAATGCTGTAATATAAATCTCATCTGTCTCTTTAAATGTATGTATGTATGTTTGTATGTATGTATGTTTGTATGTCTGCCTAAAACTTTCAACAGAGGCAACGAATTCCACGAGATCAGTATTGTTTTGAAGCTTGACCCTTTGGACAACAAATATCAAAAAATTGGCTAAAAACATTAGTACCTTCACTCTCAATTCAACTTTTCTAATATTTTCGAAAGTCATCCCCTCTTTTCGATTAGCTAGCCTTAATTTAAACCTACGTCACTTCTGGTTTGGCGATGGATGCAACGGCAAAGACATCACAGTTTTTTTTTCACATTCTTTTCCTCCTTCGCGGTACGGGTTTAAGCATTCCTACCTACTACTACTTTTTTTCTTCTTGCTAAACACACACCTCCAAACACCTGGGCAATTAAGCAGAATGTTTTAAACCCAGTAAATACGATTACAAAAAAAGTTGTAATATTTGTATTCGTAAAAAGGATATGTGAATTTTTTATGTTTATTGTGCAATGTCTAAATCCTCACAGATATTTTATCGAGAGATTTATTAAATAAAAAGCGGCAAGTTTTTCTAAAATAATAGATGCTTTAAGAAGTTGATATAGCTTGCTTGCAGTATTGTGTGTAATATATATGTAGAGACAATTTATAGAAGGCTTTCAGCAATGCAGAAATATGAACAGAAGCAAGACTAAAAACAACATGAAGCAACTAACCTGACAAGCAGCAAAATCTCACCCCTCCGTCGTTGATGTCTCAAGATACTAGAAAGTCTTCTACTCTGATAGTTTGGCTGATAGACTTTGGAATTCCCTTACTGGTTCTTGCTTCCTTTACTGTACTAAGCTGCTGAAATTTAAATGTAATGTGAACAGGCATCTTGCTGCTCAACTCCCCACAATTCCCTGTCATACACGATTCCAAATAATAGCTCCTTATGTTCCACGTGGTAATATGTCTTGTTTGGGGTGAGAATGAATGAAAAAAAAATATTAAAATATTCTTTTTTTTTTTTTTTTATAGATTTGTTTAAACTTATTTACTTTTTAAATAATTTATCCAATTTTTTTACCCTATAAATCTTACTTGCTTATGGAAATCGCTTGAGACAAGGCATGAAGCTACTTGATGTAAGGAGCTAACAAGAACAAAAAATGATTATCACAAAGACAGAAGAAGACAATAGGAAGACAGTTCCACAAGTCTACAGTTCTTGGAAAGAAGCTACCAGAATAGAAAGTTGTATTAAAATGAGTTATCAAAAATTAATAACTTTCCATGAATTGTCCATAAAAATACATTTTTCTTAGCAAATTGTCTATAAAAATGCATTTTATAAGCAAAAATACATTTTATAAGTAAAAATACATTTTTCTAGTTAGTACGTTATATATTGGCACCTTATGACAGAGATTATACTAACTAGTAAGAATTCCGGCAGGGTTTACATAAAGTACATGTTAGGATAAACTGGCAGGTAATGGAAATAAACTCACGTGCAGCTGGCATGATTAAAGTGAGGGGTCAAGGGTTATCTGCCCACACAAAACATATTAGAAATGTTGAATGGTGTGACATAGTATTCAGAGGACAGAAGAGTTTCTAGCCAGTTGGAGTCAGAAAGTAAGAGGGGCAATATACGTTTGATAATGTACAGAGAATCTAAGTGAATGTTGCCTTGAGACTCTGCCCGTATGTTGCTATCTTAAGACTAAAATAAACAAGTTCCTATTTACTTGCTTCCGCATGTGGTCGGTTTTTAATCTGGGAAAAATCCAGCTCCCCAAAAAGGGGCCATTCTGGATAGGAACAAAAATAAATATTATCTCAGTCATGAAGTATTTCTCCTCCACTGACTGATGATAGAAAAAGTGAAGTGTAGTATCAGAATATCATATCAGATACTACACTATGTTCCTAGCCAAAAGGCCAAGTAGAACAACCATTCTCTAAGTAATACCTTTGAAAGTCAAGACTTGATGATGCATGTGTAGATCCATCTTGAGTTAAACAGAAGGTCACGACCAACACATAAAAAAGCAACTATTGGAGAATGAAGACCAGCGACCGTGCACGTATGTAAAAAAAAACAAAAAAACTTTGTCTTATTGATTTGTTTGCTTGATTGCTCACAGGTAGAAACGCACATGTACACCGAACACATTTATTGCGAACGACATGTGCAAAATGTTTTGTTGAACATGCAGTGCTACAAGCAATCATATGATGCGGAGAAGAAGAAGAAGAGTCAGTGAAAAAAAAAAATGTTTGTTTATTTGGAAATGAATTTAACTAAGAAATTTCTAAAAGAATAACAGGAAAAAAAGTAAAGGCGCTTTTGGAATGATGTTTTTAAAATAAAATCGTCCAAGAGTTTTTGTCTGGATTTCGTGAAAGCAATTGGAAGCATTTCTAAAGTGACCCTAAAACTTTTACGTCAAGATTCTGAAAGAATGGATGACATCAAATTTTGGTTCATCAAATCTCTATGAAAAAGTGATATCATAATGCTGCCAAAAGCAATATTATATCTGAGAGATAATTTATAACAACTGATGAAAGAAATATCAATTACAGATGAAAATCTCAAATGCCTTCACCCACCATCCTGGAAAGTATATCACTGACTGATGACAAGACCTGCGTCCGAGAATTTAAGGAAGTCAAATCCTGCCAAATAAAGAAATTTAGAAATCTAAAAGCTAAGAACATAAGAACTAAGTCCACCATTCATCAATAAGCGCCATTGTCAACAAAATTAAGCGTCAGCTGATTTCCTTTGAAGAATAAGTGCTCAATTTCGTCATAACCATCAAGGGGATTCAATGCTTTAACAGAGGAGGCAGCCTTGAATAAATTCAAGGCACAAAGAAATGAGGAAGATGAAAAAAGCACTCGAATGTTAACTGAGAAAAAGAAAACACTTTGTTTTGTTTTTTTCTAAAATGTTGACAGGAAAAAAATGTAAAAGTGCTTTTGGAATGGTCTTTTAAGAGGAATCGTCCAAAAGTTTTTGTCTGGATTTTGTGAAAGCAATTAAAAGCATTCCTAAAGTGACCCTAAAACCTTTATGTGTTTCAGGCAAGTGAAATCAAACTTACCTCTTTTACACTAGTCAAAGAATTTTCCAATTTATGGAGACCAGAAGGGACAGGCAGTGGAAGAAAGTCAAGATTCTGAAAGAATTTATAACATCGACTCCTGTGTCAATTTTTGCAAAAGCTTATTAGAAATATTAATGTACTGCGTTATTGACACTATAATAACATAATTTTAGTTTTATTTTTTTTTAAAAATGTAGTTCCACCTAGACAGCTGTTAAAATGGAAACATTTTCAAATATTATTGACACTATAATAACATAATTTTAGTTTTATTTTTTTTTTAAATGTAGTTCCACCTAGACAGCTGTTAAAATGGAAACATTTTCAAATATTATTGACACACAATATTTACAAAGAAAAAAAAGAAGAATTGCCCCAGACATATAAAAATGTTTACTCTGTATTTATAAGTAAATTATTTTATTTCTGTAAAAGAAATGGATCCATTTCAATTGTAAATATCTTGGAAGAGAATTTTGAATTTAAAGAAAATTTTAATTTTCAAAAAAAAAAAAAAAAAAGAAAAAAGTTATTCCCATTGCTAGATTTAATTTTTCAGTGATTAGTTGAATTCAGCAATGGGAATATCTTGTATTTTAATTGAAAAGTCTTTGAAAGAGTTGTCTCTCTTGTAACTAACATTTTATTTCATTTTCTGTATAAGTTTTAAAATGTGCAAATAAATTAATAATTAAAAACTTCACTGCATCCTATCAAAACTAGGTCAAAGGAATGAAAATATTAGGTTGTCCGAAAAGTTTGTAAACACTTGCAAACAATTGAATTTTTATGCAATTTTTAATTTTTTTGCATTTATATTGTTATATTGATCTTCATCTTTCTATTCCAAATGGCAACTGATAAAATTAAGCTGCGAGTTTTGATTTGTTACTGCTGGAAGCAAGGTCTTTCAACTAGGAAAACCGCAGAAGAGATTTGTGCTGCCAAAAGTGAAGGAACTTTGAAGGAATCATGCATTTGAGTTGCTTCAGAATGGTCGTGCCATCAGTGCCAAACTTTACTATAAGCATTTAGAGCGGGTCTACGAAAAGTTGAAGTAAAAGTACCTGGCTCTGATCAATCAAAAGCGCACTCGATGCACCAGGATGACGAAAGACAAATTTGAAGAGCTGGGCGGCATTGAGGTTCCGCCACATCCAGCTTACAGTCCTGACTGCACTCCATCAGATACAGCTTTTTCTGCTCAATTTAACACTTTCTGAACGGTTGCCGATTTGACTTGTTTGTTGAAGTTGAGGAAATGCATCAAGAATTCTTTGATTCAAAGTCGGTTGAATGGGAATTTGACCCGAAAGCTTGCAGATCGATAGCAAAAAGTTTTTATTTGGAGGATTATTTATTTTTTATAGCTTGGCTAGTGAAATTTCAATTTTTCGTTATAGCTTGGCTAGTGAAATTTCAATTTTTCGTTATAGCTTGGCTAGTAAAATTTCAATTTTTCGTTATAGCTTGGCTAGTGAAATTTCAATTTTTCGTTATAGCTTGGCTAGTGAAATTTCAATTTTTCGTTATAGCTTGGCTAGTGAAATTTCAATTTTTCGTTATAGCTTGGCTAGTGAAATTTCAATTTTTCGTTATAGCTTGGCTAGTGAAATTTCAATTTTTTGTTATAGCTTGGCTAGTGAAATTTCAATTTTTTGTTATAGCTTGGCTAGTAAAATTTCAATTTTTCGTTATAGCTTGGCTAGTGAAATTTCAATTTTTCGTTATAGCTTGGCTAGTGAAATTTCAATTTTTCGTTATGGCTTGGCTAGTGAAATTTCAATTTTTCGTTATAGCTTAGCTAGTGAAATTTCAATTTTTCGTTATAGCTTGGCTAGTGAAATTTCAATTTTTCGTTATAGCTTGGCTAGTGAAATTTCAATTTTTCGTTATAGCTTGGCTAGTGAAATTTCAATTTTTCGTTATAGCTTGGCTAGTGAAATTTCAATTTTTCGTTATAGCTTGGCTAGTGAAATTTCAATTTTTCGTTATAGCTTGGCTAGTGAAATTTCAATTTTTCGTTATAGCTTGGCTAGTGAAATTTCAATTTTTCGTTATAGCTTGGCTAGTGAAATTTCAATTTTTCGTTATAGCTTGGCTAGTGAAATTTCAATTTTTCGTTATAGCTTGGCTAGTGAAATTTCAATTTTTCGTTATAGCTTGGCTAGTGAAATTTCAATTTTTCGTTATAGCTTGGCTAGTGAAATTTCAATTTTTCGTTATAGCTTGGCTAGTGAAATTTCAATTTTTCGTTATAGCTTGGCTAGTGAAATTTCAATTTTTCGTTATAGCTTGGCTAGTGAAATTTCAATTTTTCGTTATAGCTTGGCTAGTGAAATTTCAATTTTTTGTTATAGCTTGGCTAGTGAAATTTCAATTTTTTGTTATAGCTTGGCTAGTGAAATTTCAATTTTTCGTTATAGCTTGGCTAGTGAAATTTCAATTTTTTGTTATAGCTTGGCTAGTGAAATTTCAATTTTTTGTTATAGCTTGGCTAGTGAAATTTCAATTTTTTGTTATAGCTTGGCTAGTGAAATTTCAATTTTTCGTTATAGCTTGGCTAGTGAAATTTCAATTTTTCGTTATAGCTTGGCTAGTGAAATTTCAATTTTTTGTTATAGCTTGGCTAGTGAAATTTCAATTTTTCGTTATAGCTTGGCTAGTGAAATTTCAATTTTTCGTTATAGCTTGGCTAGTGAAATTTCAATTTTTTGCAAGTGTTTACAAACTTTTAGCACAACGTAATAGCTGGTAATGTGGAACTAGAGAATACGAGAGATCTCAACCAACGTGTTAAATGTTGATTATTATATTATGTTCCTAAAATCAATGATTGGCTAATGAAGCAACTCATTTGCATAACCAGTGACATGACACAACTAATTTTCAAAGCTAATGACATGAATTAGTTCACATTCTTTATATACTAATAGGTCTCCACTTATCAAGGCTCAAAAGTTACTCAAGGATAAGGTTTAATAAATCTCTTAGAAAGATGATGAGGCATTTTTTTTTTTACATAGGCATCACCACTTATCAAGGCCAAGAGGCCACTCGAGAATAAGGGTTAAAGAGTGTACAGTAGAAATTGGACAATATAGTAACCGTTAGTAATGGAGATTCGGTAAATTTGTTAACTTATATGGAACGGCTCATCAAAAACTTGTTTACGTTAGACTTGAACACAACCATATTGTAGTCAGCTGGAAAGCAGGAAAACGGAAGACAATTCCATAGGCGTGCAGTTCTAAGAAAGAAGCTTTGCTCATGGAATCTACATTTAGGTTTAGGCACAGATAAAGAGTGAGGGAAATTAGTGATAGTGTTTTCTGCTAGATGAGTGTTTCATGTGAAAGTTTGGCGAGGGGGTACCATAGAATCGAGCTCAGCCGAGCACTTGCCATGAAAATAACGATAAAGCAGAGACAAACTCGCAACATCTCTTCTGTGAGGAAGAGGTTGCAGGGAAGAGAAAAGGACATCTCCTACGAGGCTACAAAGTCTATTTTTAACTCCATCAAGGCAGGATAAGTCCTTTCTAGCAGCTCCTGCCCAGATGTGGCAACAGTATTCCATCCTTTGACGTACTTGACTCTTATTTTGATAGGATTGAAGAAAATGGTTGAAAATGACATTTCGATGAAAATAAAAGCATTGGAACGATAAACCATTCGTTGATCCTTATTCGGTCCAGGCAATGTCGGATCTCCCTGCAGAATTTGATTATTTAAGAGGGCACCTAAAATAAAATTTTGTTAATTTGTCGAAAAATAATATTGTAAGCTGGGAGGCAGACATGTGGTATTATGTTCCATAGGCAGAAAGTTTTGAGCAAGAAATTTTGTTCATGGAAGTTCTGTTTAGTTTTAGGCACACAGAGGAAGAAAAGAAAATTGTTTACAGTGGTTGTAAGGTAGACGAGTTTTTGCTGTGAATGTCTTACGGGGGGGGGGGGAAGTAGAGATTGGAATTTGCATCCAATTGTTCTAATGTTTCCATAGCCCTTTGAGCCCCTGGAGGGGCATAGGCCATCTACAACTTTTTGTAGATGTTTTTGTAGCGAGAAGTTCTTTTTACAGGGTGAGGGTGCTGGCCCCACGCCCAACCTTCCCAGAAGGTACATACAGTGCCTAGCCTTCCCAAATGGTCACCCATCTGGTACTGGCCGGGCTCAACAACCAGTGTGAAAAACGTGATTGCGCCGTACATGTTCTTATGTTTGTGCCATTTTTATTATTATTAAAGCTACCTTCTCTCTACCCTTGCAGGTACAGCACACCAGGCGATAACGTTTCGCTCGACTAGATGCAATAAGTAATTCATTTCAGCTTCATGACAAGATTATAACTGTAACGTTGTACAGTTTTTTTTAACAATTCAGAATAATCTACAGTAACATTTTAATGGACCTAACTCATTGTAAATGAAAGTCTCACAAAGAAACAGGAAAGGAAAAGGAACAAAATTCGACTCATTTTTTCTCTTTTAAAGAGAAAGCATTTATTTTTGGTATTTCCAACAACGCATTGACTCTTGTTTTGAACAGTTCATTTCTTTTATCTTGTCTCCCATGTCTTTTTAAGACGCTCTCGTTATCCACGTTTTGTTTGTTGTTATTTTCCAGCTATGTCTCGAATGCATACTTCTCCATCCACGTGTTTTTTTTTTCTTTCTCTGCTTTTTCTTTCCTTTCCCTTCTTTCCATGTGACATCACTTCTCACAGCTGGCTTGGTCATTTGCATATGTTAACCATCATACAGCTGCTGCTGCTAACAGCGCTAGCGTTTCTGTTACATGACTGCTTAATTTAGATGATAATTAAATTAATTAAAAATGCTTTACGGCTCTAAAACAACACTGATACTAACTAAACTAGACGTGAAGAATTCAAGAATACCTTTATTCTAAAACTAACGTGCATTTTGTCTTACCTTGACCCCAGCCAAAGAATTTTCCAATACAGAAAGGCTGGAACTTAATGATGGCCGGGGAAGATCTACATGCTGAAAAGTATTTAGAAACTCATTTATAAATCATTTTAAAACATTTACATTGAATTACACAGTAAACCACTTTCCCCATGCCGATACTTATCCCAGAAAAATGGCACTTATGAAATCTTTAATTTTTTTCTGCAATCGAACTATATTTCATAAAAAAAATCAATCTATGCCTGACTTGTCCACCAAGTTTCAATAATGAATGTTCAACAGTCTTTGTTTTATCACTGTTAAAATGATATGTGAGGATCACCTTATCAGTAGGGTGTGTGATTCTGGATGGGATTCACACTCACCTAACCGTTACCTCCTTTCCTGATTTTTATCAAAACCGGTTATATTCAAGACTGTCTGCTCTTTTTTGCTTCTGGTTTCTACTCCGCAGATGGAACAACAGTGACAAGCAGGATATAGTTGCTCCTGATTAATGACTATCTTCTAAGCAACCCCCCCCCCATTTTCCTATGTTAAAAATGGCTTTCTTGCCTGCTTGATCATTGTTTAATTACTCAGCCAAATGGAAAGTAGAAACAGGAAGTTAAAAAGAGTCGACAATCTTGACTATTGCCAAATAATCCTCAATCTATTTCATAAAGTGCCATCACATTCTGAATGAGAGCAATGACAAGAGAGGAGTGTGTCAGAGTTATTGACAATTGTGCTTCCCATTGAACAGCAATAAAACACAAAGACTGTTGGATATTAATGGTTGGAATTTGGTGGACAATCCAGGCATATCATGATAGTTTATTTGTAGCAAATATAATTGGATAACAGAAAGTATTATGAATTTTATTAATAATTCCATTGATGGAATGATGATGATGATGATGACGACGACGACGACAACGATGATGCTGATAATGATGACAATGATAACGATGGTTATGATGATGATGATGATAAAAGTAAAATAAAATATAATTCTGAAAAAAAAAAAAACGAATTCCTTTAATTCATAGACTATCATTTTAGATAAGTAATAGTTTTTGAAAATTTAAGCTTTGGCTTGGTTAAATTATCTTTGAAAAAAAAAAATGAAAAATGAAAAAAACGATGTGCTCTTGCAGGTATCGTCTTTGGTGTATTTAATAATTACGTCTAAACACATGTGCTGTCTTAAAATTTGAATATAAAAAATTCTAATTTTGTAAGCCTAATACAAACTGCGGTGCTTATTCAAATTGGCACTTATAGTGGCAATTAAAAGTAAAGAAAATACAGAAAAGTCTGTATGATGTATGTACCAGTTACGGAACAAAGATGAAATATTCCAAAAATCACGTAATTTGATCAAGTAGTTTTTTTTATTTAAGAAACTCAAATTTTACTCCGTGTTGATGAAGGGGAAAAACAGTAACGGCCAAAGTAGAATCAAGGGCAGATAACTGATTTTCATTTCCATGGGGGAGGGGGGGATAATGCTGGAAAAACAACTGAAACGTTAAGATTTAAAGCCAAACTTAATGTGTATATTTATTTATTTTTTTTTTTTTTCAGAAAATATTTTCAAATTACAGAAACTTTTTTTTAGAAGAGTCCTTTTATATATCACTAGTGGGGGTACCTGGTATTGCCCGGGTGTTTGGAGGTCTGTGTGTTGGGGAGGGAGGGGGTAGATCAAAACAACCCTGTTTAAAAAACACGTTGGCCGGATGTTTGGAGGTGTAAAAGAAACAATAAAGTTTTGGTAAGAAGGTAGGCTCGAACCTGAAACCTTGATGCGAAGGTGGAAACAAAAGGGGGAAAAAAAAAAACCCAGACACCTAACCATCTGGGCCATTGGGGAGAGGAAGTGAAAGCTGTCTTAATTCAACGTTTATAAAGTGAAATAGACAGGTGCGCGAAAGTTAAGTCGCGTGATGTTTGACCTTATTAAGGTCAAACTAAGTTTGGCGCTGCAAGCCAGTTTCTGTTTCCCCTACCCCAGCATTCATTTTTTTTTATACTGAAAAGCGGAACAAAGACGTCGCGATCGAAAAAAATCTTGAAAATAGCGTAAAAATCGAGCAAATTAAAGATAGACATGACCCTCGTTCTTAACTTGTAGATATTATGATTTAGACGCGATATAAAAAGTTTTAAGAAGGAGTGAGCCGACTGAGAAGCCCGGCGAAAAAAGCCTTTGGCGGACATGCACAAAAAGTGCACACACTAACACATATTTTCGATTTTATATATATAGATAATTATATCATAAGTATAGGTCATTGATTACCCGACTAGGGTATTAAGACCATAAGTTAAGATATTGATCCTCTTCTGTCAAAGAGTGTCAAGTAGCACTAGTAATTCACTTGAAAAATATTAGGGTAGGGTCACTGGCTCAGTATGAAAAACTGGTATTGATATAGGTCTTTGTGGCTCTTCCATTCTGTAGTCCAATCTTGTGGCCCTGGAGGTAATCTTATGTCCTTTGTGTTTGCTGTACTGCTGTGGGATCAGGATTGGATGCCTGCTCTATGATTATGCTCGGCTTGATGATCCAATTTTTGGTGGGGGGGGGGGTCTTCTTTCCGAACTTTCAAGAACTGAGCTTGCAAGTTTTTTTGAGGCAATCTGTTGTTTCTTAGTCAGGTCTAGTCTTATGTAGACTCGGCTGTGGATCTCGTTGGTGCTGTTATGTAATTCTTCGACCCTGGCTAATATTTGTTTCTTTTCACCAAGAGTGTCCAGCTCAACTTTTAGTAGTTTACTATTTCCCCTGTTGAGAGATCCTAGGCGAGTATCCTTCTTTACTTTCACTGCCAATTTTAATTCCTTCTTGATCATTTCTTGGACAGCTTGGATGTCCTCCTCAGGTGTGTCTGATTCTGGAAAGTTAAAAGCAATCAGGTTCAGCTTCCTTTGTTCTATATCTTCAAGCTCTTTTACTTCCTCTCTAAGGCTCCTTGTGTCTGGGGTTGGTGGATGGGTGTTTGATTTAGCCAGTTTGGACACCCTTTCCTCTGTATAGTAGTGGATAATTCTGCATTGGCATTAACCAGTCTTTGCTCTATATTAGGTTATAAGTTAACAACAAAATTTGAAGAATATTAAAATGGCTTCGGCCTCCATTTATCGGTAAAGAACGGTAAAAAAACAAAAAAACAAAATGGACCCGGATTTATTAAAAAAAAAAATAGACTTGGCATTATTTGCGATTTTAATTTCTAATGACTATGTTCATTGGGAAAGCTAAAAAAAAAAACAAAAAAAAAAAAAAAAACGAAACATTTTTCACTATTCACCAAAAAAACAAACAAAAAAAAAACAACTATAGACAATTTATATCAAGGGGCATAACTCCCAACAGGGAGTTATGCCCCTTGATATAAATACACTTACAAATCAAACCGAAGTAACTTTCTACACAAAATTTCAAAACTGTAATAAGATTAATTTGTTGCATAAATCTCCCTAGATATAATGTTAGTCATATGTATATTACTATGCACAAGATTTATTCCTAAATTAATGAACCGATCATTATGAATTTTAGAACATCACTTCTAGGAGTAAGTGGTCATAGTGTGAACTATATTTAGTTTGATTTAGTTTTATACAAAGTGAGGAAAAAGTGACTGGAAGCCGTTCAGGAAAATTCAAATACCTCTGATTTTTGTGAAATTTTATCAATAGAATAAATATTCCCCAAATTTCAGATACTTTAGAGTCTTTTAAATGTTTTTTATGGGGTGTAATATTGGAACAATTTTAAACTGGAAAATTCAAATATTTCAGATCTGCATTAAATGGTATCAATAGTCATTAGACACCAACTAAGCACGATCCTTGAATTTCAGTTTCTCATTCTTTGAGGTGTTACTTTATTGCTTATTTATCTGAGGGATTCTTACTGGTGAATGCCGACGGGGCTGCCCAGACATTTTTGCAGGTCAGATTGCTCTTCTTCTATGGCACTGGCTTTTCAAACCCACTTTATGGACCTTGTGTCACATCTTTCTACCATGAGAGGGAAATAAACAAACCCTGAATTTCAGTTTCTTCTTGCAACCCCTTAAGCTTAAACCCTAAGTTTTAGACATTTTCTACAATGAAAATCATTTAACGGATTTTGATCAAAATTGGAAGAAGGATTCTAGATGTAAGGTTTAGTATTAATATATCTGGATTTTAATTTTTGTAAAGCTAAAAGTGGTGCAAAACTGAGAATTAATTTTACTTGTTCGAAGACAGGTAGTCTTCTACCGAATGCTGCATCTATAATGACGTTGTTCACACGGTCCTTCTCTATATGAGTGCAAAACCTCACTCCTGCGAGTAGCTGACAATCAAAGGTTGGAAGTTTGCAATTGGTGGTGTCTTTGGCACATTTTCAGGATTTGTATTCGTATCTCGACCACGTCCAAAATGCCACAATCCAGACACAATGTAAGCTTTCTAGACTTGAGAAAGTACTTCTTATTAGGAGGCTCTGATAGTTTGGACACACCCTTTGTTGTCCACCAACTGACCTGATTCACAAGGCAATAGCACCAGCACGGGTGGTCAACTGAAGATGTGGCTCACAACGGTCAAACTGACTTGGAAGCAATAACCTGTTCTTGCGTCTTTGGTGTGTAACAATGGAATAGCGAATGGTTTAAGTATGCTGAGAAGTCAGCAGCGGACAGACCTGGATGGATTGTCTTGACTTGTGATGCGTCAAATTCACTTAGAGCCAGCTCAACCCTTCACTCCGGGTAAATATAACGTATGAGTAACGATTATGATAACAAATTTTCAATAGACGAGACTGCATGTTTGAAAATATTTAAATTTATTCTTAAAAAATCTAAATAAATAACCAGCATTCATTTAAGACTAGCTTCAGTGCCCGGCATTGCCCGGCATTGCCCGGGTGTTTGGAGGTGTGTGTTAAGCAAAAAAAAAAAAAAAGTGGTAGTAGGCAGGAAGGCTCGAACCCGTACCATGAAGGAGGAAAAGAATGTGAAAAAAAAAAAGTGACGTCATGCCATTGCGTCCATTCCCAAACCGGAAGTGACAAAGGTTTAAATTAAGGCTAGTCAATCGAAAAGAGGGGATGACTTTTGAAAATATCAGCAAAAAAAGCAACCCCTCCTTGTAGAAAACTGCCCTGTTGAGGGCAAAGGAATTAATGTTTTTAGCCAATTTTTCGATATTTGTCGTCCGAAGGGTCAAACTTCAAAACGATACCAATCTAGTGAAAATCCGTAGATGGACTACTATGACTTGTGATGCAGCGAATTCACTTCGAGCCCCCTCACCCCCAGTTGAATGCCATCACAAGTACAAATAAGAAAGTCTTTTAGTGAATAAAATTGAAAATAAAAATGTTTTGAGATTTGTTTTCGCTTATAATACGTCTGCTTTGAGACAAAGAGAGTAGGTCACTTGTGTGCAAAAAAAAATGTTGAACTTTTTGCAATTTCAGCTTACCTTATGGCCACAATTAGGCAAAGTCTCTTCGTGTGAAACGGATTGTGAATGAGGCTTTTCTAATGCCTGAAAATATGGCCAAATTCAACAGGTAAAAAGAAAAAAAATTAATTACTATACTTGTTAATTACACTATTTGCTTGTGAATAGTAAAATATCATAACACATATATATATATATATATATATATGTAATACATATATATGTGAAAAACTACACGATATATAAAATAGAATGCCATGGAGACAAGATGTATGGAAAAAAGACAAGAGGAAGAACAAATTAAACACGGGAAGAAATCATCAAAAACAAGACATTTACCGGTTTCGTTTGAATCAATGAACATTTTCAGAAAAAGTGAAAACTTATAAATTTCTTGAATAACAGTTAACCAGGAAAAAAAAGAAATGCACAACAGGATTTTTTGGGCATGTGCATAACGATTTGAAAAATTATGCAGTGTGTGCAAAGCAAGATATAAAAATGGGGAAAAAGGAGAAAAAAAAGAACAGAAAAACAAAACAAATGAAAATATGGACGAAATGCAATACAAAATAAACTATTTTAATTGCGATCAAGTTTGCTATGAAGTGGCAACATATATTGTTTGAGTGCAATTTTTGACAAATGTTTTGTTAAAATCTGAGTTTAAGGTTTATATTAGACTAGCGAGGGGTACCCGGCATTGCCCGGGTGTTTGGAGGTGTGGGGGGATGGGGGTAAAAAAAAAAAGTAAGTATGAGGATCGAACCCGAACCGTTGAGGCAAAGTTGTAAATTAAAGTGTGAAAAAAAAAAAGTTCGACGTTAACCATTGCCCCACCGTGAGATGCTAACGGAAACACGTTTGAATTTATTTAATTACTTGGATTTAGCAGGTGCCCGTTTTAATGAGTTAATGAGGTCAAGTTTGACTGCGGGATAGTATTCATTTACTGCTGAATGCTCTTTTCCCCCAAGATGTTATAGGAAAAAGACTAACCCACATGCGGCGAGCGACAAATATTGAATATTTATCTTCCCGAAATCGAGCAAATTAAATAGACAGGCGAGCTTCGTTGTTAACTGTGAGATATTACGATTTATATGTGATATAAAAAGTTTTAAAACGTTGTGAAGCGAGCGACCGCTTCTCTGAAAAAACCTTTTGTTGACATACAGAAAAAGCGAACACACATACATACATACATACATTTTCGCTTTTATATATATAGATGGTGATGAAACAAGGATTACAGCACTTTCCATTAATTGTGACATGGAAGAAAAGATTCAGTTTTGAGGAGAGTGCAATTCTGACTTTATAAACTGTACCTTTTTCAAGACTTGATTTGACTGAAACCAGTAAATCTCTTGCTCATAATGATTTCTTCTGGTGTTTTGTCTTTTTCTAACATTTATATAAGAGCCAGGTACGTCCAAGGATGGAATATTGTTGCCACATCTGGGCAGGAGCTGCTAGAAAGGACTTGTCCTGCCTTGATAGAGTTAAAAATAGACTTCGTAGCCTCATAGGAGATGTCCTTTTCTCTTCCTTGCAACTTCTATCTCACAGAAGAGATGTTGCGAGTTTGTATGTATCGTTATTTTCATGGAAGGTGTTCAACTGAGCTTCAGTCTATGGTCCCCCCTCGCCAAACTTTCACAAGAAACACTCGTTTAGCTGTAAACACTATCAATAATAATATATATACATTAGGCTCGATTCTTGTTTTGTACCATTTGTAGAATAAACCTTATTGTATTACCCCAATCAAACTTATATATTATAAATAGATGACAAAAGTCTATATTCTAAATTACATGATGCTGACCATCTTACAATTTATTTCTTTGATTCTGTTGATACTTACAATTCTTGACAGCATCTGTTTCATAGCACAAAATCAATCACTTAATTATTATATCAATCAGTGAATCTATTTTGCCCTTAACTCATCAGAAGAAATAGCGACAATCAATCCACCAAAAGAAAATAAAATGTGTTTGGACATGGTTAAAAAAATCTGAAAATTGGTAGAGAAAATGAAATTACCTTCAATTTTCCCCACTCTTTATCTGTGCCTAAATCAAAACGTAGATTCCATGAACAAAGCTTCTTTCTCAGAACTGCATGCCTGTGGAACTCTGTTCCGTCTGCCTGCTTCCCACCTGACTACAAGCTGGATGTCTTCAAGTCCAATGTTAACAAATTCCTAATGAACCGCCCCCTTAAGTAAACACTTCATTAAATCTCCACACTAACGTACTGCACTTGCAATAACCCTTATCCCTGAGTGGCTTCCGGGCCTTGATAAGTGGTGACCACCGTGTAAAAAAAAAAATGTTGCTTTCATTATGCCATTTTAATATAATGAATATATACATATTTTAATAAAATTAATATATATATATATATATATATATATATATATATATATATATATATGTATATATATATATATATATATATATATATATATATATATATATATGTATATATATTTTAATATATAAGTCACAGATTAAAGATCAAGTGAATTATCCTGTCAGATATTACATTGAAGTAATACTTTCAGGATGAGCCTAGCCAAAAAGGTGTGTAAATTTCCACACACCCCTGTACGTATTTCATTATTGACAAAAATATATGCAATGGAATTGAACATTGATTCAATATTTGATGCAATATCTCCGCACCCCCAAGGATTCTGAATTTCTTCTACCAATGGATCTTTATATCGTCGAAGTGGACGACCATAACAGTATGGGACAACCAAAGATTCTTAATATATTGGATTACTGATTTTTCCCCTGGATCACTACTCCTCCGACCTAGCAGTATCCCTGATAATTCTGATAATGGACTGCCCAGGTTCTATGAATTCCTTTTTTCTATGACTCTTATTTACCATTCAAATAACATTTTCAATATATGTGCTGAAAAGCAAAATACTTGTTTATTCACATCTGAACATTTTGTCAATTACATTTCATTTCCTCTGATGATATGAGCCATTATTGAAAATCCATGGATTAAGAAAATAAACATAATTTTTCTCTATATATTCCTTGTTTCAAACAATAAATTCTTAACTTAAACATATGTGTATGCATTTTGATTTACAGAATTTTACTTTAATTATTAAACTTATATTTTAATATAATTAACATATATATAAATATTTTAATAAATTTAACACACACACACGCACATATATATATATTAATATAATTAACATATATATTAATATAATTAATATATATATTTTAATATAATTAACATATATATATATTAATATAATTTATATATATATATATATATATTTTAATATAATTTATATATTTTTTTTCATATAATTTATATATATATATATATATATATATTTTAATATAATTTATATATATATTTTAATATAATTTATATATATATATTTTAATATAATTTATATATATATATTTTAATATAATCTATATATATATATATATTTTAATATAGTTTATATATATATTAATATAGTTTATATATATATTAATATAGTTTATATATATATATATATTAATATAGTTTATATATATATTAATATAGTTTATATATATATTAATATAGTTTATATATATATATATATATTTTAATATAGTTTATATATATATATATTTTAATATAGTTTATATATATATTAATTTATATATATATATAAATATAATTTATATATATATATATATATATATATATATATAATTTATATATATTAATATAATTTATATATATATATATATATATATATATATATATAAAATATATTATTAGCAGTAATTGTGTTACCTTGCGCTGATGATTCCCAAAAAGATGAAACACTTGTGTCTGTGGGTATTAAAATTATTATTGTAATAATTATGTCAGCCTCATGTAAAAACACGGTTTCTTCCCATTGATCATCCTTAAGTTGAAATATAAAGTCGGTCGCCTAAGCTCGGGTGCATAGATCATGACGTTATAATCATTAGATCACTCTGGCGGATGTTACGACATTTAAAAAATAAATGTTTAAATTTCAACGATATGTACATATGTTGTTGTGGTGATCTTGTCAATGTCCTAGCAGCTTCCAAAAAAAAGTTAACAACAAAACACACAGAAAGAAACACAATTTAAAAATGTTATATATTTTTTTTTTGTATTTAACCTTGAAATACAATTTTTCAGTTAGCAAATATGAAAACGGCAAACATGTGCATAGCGTGCTGTAGTAAATTGTTTAAAAGCGTGAGTGGGTATCACTTGCTCATCTTGAGTGTCAAAACAGATGGGTATTTGATTCTATCGTGTTGACAATCTAAAGCCACGGTTCACAAAATTTTTCTGGCATAGTAAAGAATGGAACTGTAGATTGGCTTATTGGTTTTTCTGGCAGTGACGATCTATTTTTCGTGTTCGTTTCTTCACATTTTTTATGGACTAGTACGCATACATGTCTTCGCACGAAACATCTTTAAAAATTGATTTTTTTTATGCTACTCAATATTTTGATACTCAATGATTTGATACTAAATATTTTAGAACTCAATATTTTAGAACTCAATATTTTAGAACTCAATATTTTAGAACTCAGTATTTTAGAACTCAATATTTTAGAACTCAATATTTTAGAACTCAATATTTTAGAACTCAATATTTTAGAACTCAATATTTTAGAACTCAGTATTTTAGAACTCAATATTTTGATACTCAATATTTTGATACTCAATATTTTAGAACTCAATATTTTGATAATCAATATTTTGATACTCAATGTTTTCATACTCAATGTTTTGATACTCAACATTTTAGAACTCAATATTTTGATACTCAACATTTTAGAACTCAATATTTTGGCACCCACTATTTTCGTACTCAATATTTTGATACTAATTTTTGGTATTCTATATTTTGTAAATTCCTGTGCACTTGTTTTACAACAATGTTGGTCTGTGATCACATGGTGACATTTAAAGACTGCAGACGCACGTTTAAAACTGTTTCAAATAGTGACAACAAAAAAAATCATACGGTTCTCAAAAACATTAATGCGTAAATGATCAAAAAAGGATCTGAACTCAAAACAGTTGATTTTTTTTTTTACCTGCACACAAGTTATCCTTTAAGTAAATTACAGCTATGCAATAATACATTTCAAGATTAATGTACAACCATTAAAGGCACAATTCAGTGGGAAGTGAATATTCTCCAGGACATTACCTCCTGGTTTGAAGAGGGATGAGTTTAGTATCTGGTTTGTGGTCATGACACCATCGACCATTTAATAGCTGCCAAGACATGTATGCAATTTGTGGCAGCCATTAAAACTCAAATTTAATTACAAAAGTTAAAAAAAAAATGTTTTTGCTCTGACAAAAAAAAAAAAAAAAAAATTGGGGTGCTTACACAGATGAAGAACAAAGATGAAAATCAGATTTAAAAATAAAACTTCTTTGATATAATTACGTATCCTCACCGAAAATTAGGAAAAATTACCAATTAGAATTTTAATTAGAAGTAAAAATCAACTTTATCATATTTTTATGAGTTGTACATTTTAATAGAAATTTTAACATTGGCCCCAAATGACAGACTGAATTACCTCCCGTTTTCTTATAACTCTCCAAAATTACTTAATACGATAAAACTGCAGTTTATAATAAAATTGATTTGTATTTTTTATTAAAATTCTACTTGATTGATTTTTTCTAAATTTTATTGAGGATTTTTATTTTTCGCTTGAAATGTAAATATATCAAACACATTTTATTTGGAATGTGATTTTCATCTGTGCCTTTATCAGTAAAAGCACCAGAATTTTTAGCTTTGTTCAAACCCACAGTGACCTTTCTGGGTATCTGGATTTTTTTTTTCTTTTTTTTTTTTTTTTTACAATAAACACTGACCTTGTGTCTAAACCTGTCCTTTCAATGAAACAAATAAATAAGAACTTTTAAATATTTTTCATGGAAATCACCAAGATACAAAAACTGATTTTTATTTTTAATTAAAATCCTACTCAATAAATGTTTCTAATTTTTGGTGTAGATACCCATTTTTTTGCTTGATTCGTAAGGGCATAAAATAGGTTTTCTTTGGAATGTGATTTCCATCCATGTCTTTATTATTTTTATTTTGTATGAGCGTCAAAATTGGTTGGGTACTTCATCATAATGAAGAGACTATTTCTTTAACTTTTTAAAAACAGAGTGCCCCCCTCCCCTTCTTATCAAATGTCACCTACTGCAGATCGTTAATGAAACATACAATCAACCATACTTGGTACAAATAATCTCCAATCTATGCCTGACCTGTCCATCAAGTTTCAGTAATGAATGCCCAACAGTCTTATTTTTATTGCCCTCCAATGTTAGTCATAATCAAGTGGCTTCCAGGCCTTCATAAGTGGTGACTCCTTTGTAAAAAAAAAAAAAAAAAAAAAAAAAGATAGAGAGGTGGGGGATTTATTGATAGTGATTTTGGCTAGACGAGTGTTTTTTGTGAAAGATTGGCAAGGAAGAACCATAGATTGGAGCTCAGTCGAACATTCGCTATGAAACAAAGTTTATAAAATATTAATAAAAAAAATGGTAAAGACTTTAACATTTTTTTTTATTTAATGTTATAAACCTTCGTTGTATTAAAAACCAACTGACCCTTTTTTTTTCTCTTTTTATAAAAATTCACCATCAAACGGAGGTATTTCCCTTGCATCAATGACTTTTTATGCAAAAGTAACTCACCTTATATATTATTTTTTTATTTGACATTCTTCTGAAGCAGATGGATTGGTGACTTGTTTTTCTTTTAGAATTCGACTTAATTAAAAAACACAAAATACAGACAAATCTTTACGATGTACGCACTCGTCATGGAATGAAAACATCATATTCCAAAAATCACATGAATTGATCAAGTAGTTTATTTTTATATAGAAAATCATCTTTTTAGGAATTTTGAAAGTAAATTGTTGTTCATTAAAAGGCTGATTTTGATTTCAACAGTTCGAATTGAGTTACCTCTGTCTTATTTATAAAACATGGCAGATCAAAAAATGGTGTCTTGCTTTGTAATAAAATTTGATTTTGTTAGTTAAAAGAAAATAGTTGATCAATTGATGTGATATTTGGAATATGACATCTTCATTCTATGACGGATACGTACATAAAGATTTTTCTGTATTTTCTGCATATTTGTTTTGGTGCTTGTTAAGATAGAGTCAACAGACCGATTTTTAAATATGTCGTTTTAAGCAAAAACAATATTACATAATTAATTTTCTCGTCGAAAATAGTAATATATCCAAAAATTACGAAAATTCGTCAAGTAGAACAACTGCTATTGTGTTTTTAGTATATATATATATATATATATATATATATATATATATAGTGAATAAATGACAAAAAACTATATTCCAAAATTCATGGTGTTGACCATCTTATAATTTATTCCTTTAATTCAGTTGACATTTACAATTCTTGACAGTATCTGCTTCGTAGTGTAAAATCAATCACTTAATTATTATATCAATCAATGAATCTATTATGCCCTTAACTCATCGTTAATTGTGAATGTTAACTGAGTTAAAAGAAATAAATGATAAGCTGGTCAACATCATGAATTCTGGAATATAGTTTTTTGTCATTTATTCACTATATTGCACTGTAATTACATTGAGCTTCTTAAATAAGGATTGGTATATATTATAAGAAAATATATATATATATATATATATATATATATATATATATATTTATATCACTATGAAGCTTAAATGTTGGTCGCCATTAAAATGTAATCTAAAATTTACATTCTGAATTATGTTCCCTGTGTGTGAAATCTTCACCGTTTACTTAATAACAAGTAAGAAAAATGCGATTTTACCCAATTTTCCATGAAAATTACTTTTAACTATAAATAGATTTCTACTCAATGAATTTTCTTAATTTTTGGATATATTACTGTTTTCTACATGACAATTAAGTACATAATGTTGTTTTTGCTTAAAACGACATATTATAAAAATCGATCTGTCGACTTAACAAAACCCCTTTGTTTATTTTTGTTTTAAGTCATATTCTGAATAAAAACAGGTGAATTTGATTGTGAGTCGGAGGAGTGCCGAATGGCTTACCTTTGGGGGTTCGCAATTTTGATTCTCAGATGAATCGTCTACGCTTTCAGGAGTTGGAGATAAAAAGATGGACAAAATCTCCTGAAAAAATTCACAATTTACTTAACAAACGAACAAATAATAAAATAATAAGTTACTTGTACCGTTTAATCAAGTAAAAAAAAAAGTTATATTGTACGAATCTGTTTTGGACTGAAGATCTCTGAAAAAAAAAATTCACTTAATTTGATCGAGTAGTTTTTGTTTTACAGAGGAAAAACACGTTTTTATGACAGCGTGCTGGAGGTAGCCATGTTTGGATTTTTGAATACGCTATGGGGAGATAATTCAGTCTAAAGCGCCGACACCCACTTCTCCATCTTAAATACTAGCTTTTCTTCCTAAAAATCGAAAAATGGCTACTTTTTGATCAGTATAATAACAAATTGTTTTTTCACTGTAAAAAAAAAAAAAACTACTGGATCAAATTAAGTGAATTTTTTTTTTTTTCGGAGAACTACATTCCATAACTTTTTTTTCTCAATATTTTCAATTTTTAATGTTTTGAGTGAGTAAACTGTATAAGTACCAATAATAATAATAATAATATAAAAAAAACGCCGCCGGAAGAATTCATCTGACATGTAAAATGGGACATAACCCTGTATTCATCCAAACAAAATTACTTCCTTTTTGGAACAAAAAAATAATCTTCTTTTTTTTTAAACTGTAACTCTTCTGAGACGAAAGGTCACAGAGAGGCACGAGGTGGGTCAAATAATTGCATTTTTTTATAGACCATTTTTTATGGGTTTTAACCGGTTAAAATAGTTGCTAAAGAGTCAAAAGAGTGACTAAAGGGTTAAAATTGAAAGAAATTAGAATGTGGCAAGCGTAAGTCGACTTAAACTGCTCTTCTACGCATGCACAAATATACATATATTTGTACATTAATGTCAGTTTATTTTTTAGCTATTTCTTATCAGTCATATTTTTTTTTACTTTTGAAATTACGACTTTATATTGGGTACAATATAATAATATGGAATAATCGATAGAAAATTCAATCTATTAATAATACATAAGAAATCTGGATAAATAAAAAATATCATATTTGAGCAAGTGATAATGAAAGACACTCATAATCATATATATTTGCTACTGTTGCGTATAACACCAGAAGCCCCCTGCTAATCGATTATATAAAAGACAGTTATCTGTGTGTATGTTTACATGTCCAGCTAAAAGTCCAAAACTACAAAACAAATACCCACAAAGTTGGTATGTTCTTGATCGGTGTTGTCCTGTATGAACAATAGTTAAAAGTTAGAAAAAAATTATTCATTCTGTGAAGGTCAACTGGGTCAGGTTTCATCGGGGGGGGGGGCGGTTTTCAATGTTATTATATACTAATTTTGGATACAAAATGCTAACTAATTTCTATGAGGAATCTATAATATAAAGGAGAGTTGTCTGTGTGTATGTGTGTGTGTTTGTCCAGCTAGGGAGGAATGGGCTGGGTGGAGGGGACAGAAGGTAATTGGAAAGAAGGAAGAAAGAAAGAGAAAGAGAGAGAGATAGAGAGCAGTAGAGAGATGGATGTTTTAATAGAAGTATGCCACATTTTGCACTGGACGGCGCTGAGTAACCTTGCTATATTTTATAAAAAAGAAACAAAAAGTATAACACCTTTAGTTTAGGAGGTATTTTTATAAACATTAAATATGCAAAATTGAAAAAAAAAGAAAAAAATAGGAAGCAACTAAATTAAAACAAAAAGAACCTAAAACAAACTGCAAATAAAACAACTTGTTGATAATTAAATTGTTGATAATTAAATTGTTGATAATTAAATTGTTGATTAAAACTTTTGTAACTACCGGCCGGTTTCGAGGAAAAGAGTGACGCTTCAACTGATGTATATAGCTTTATTAAACACTGTGAAAACTGTAAAAGAAAATAGTACATTTAATAAGGAATACATTTTAATATTAATTTCCGAAAGAAACTTGATAAGTTCTTGAGATAAATTAATGAATGTCAATTACCATGTTGTCTGTCCAAGGGCCAGTAGTCAAAATGATGTGGAATCGTTCTAGCCTCTTTCCCTACTTCTGCTTTGAGTCCGCAGAAATAGGGGGACAGCAACAACTGGTGATAAGGAAAGGGGGGAGGGGTTATTGAAATTGATGGGACTACTATGGCCGCAGCTACAACTTTAAAGAGAATTGCAGTTTTATAGAGTCTATCAGGTACATGTATGAAGTGTGATGATGTCTCGAAATTAGTGATAGGACGATTCCAATATTTTTCCAAATTCCATTATAAAATCCCGATTCCAATGCAATTACTGATTCCGATTCTTTATAAATCTCTAAATATTTAACTATAAAGTTGCTATTTTACCCCGATTACCATAAAAATTACTAATTGTGCATTCATTTTCTCAAATGTAAAAACACACTTGTCACTTAAGATGAGCTATAGATTTTAGTTTTACTGATCGTTTAAAATCAATGAATATTTATTATTTTATGATTACTACCAGTAGTGGAAGATTTTGTTTTAAACAAAATCAAATAAAAATGATATGTGATTAAAACAATCGCTTTTGGTATCAGAAAAATGGCACAAATTTTTCTGATTTTGATCTTGATTCTCTAAAAGTTCCGATTTTTTTTTTTTTTTTTTTGATTTCCAATTCCAATTCTGATTAATCGTCCCAACACTACTGGAAATGGAATCTGGTCAGTGAAGGTTGAGGGCATGTGTTGCATGGAGAGAAATGATATAAGAATTATACAATGGATGTGCAATGTGAGTTTTAAAGAGAGGGTTAGATCTGATGAGCTCAGAGGAAAATGGAATCTAGAGAGTATGAGATATGAGATGCATATAGAACAGGAGACTTGGTTGGTTTGGTCACATTGAAAGAGTGAATGACAAGATTTGGGTTGAGTGAGATCGCAGGATTGGTTGGCAGGTGAAGGCAAAAGAAAACGTAAGATGAACCGATTAGGACTGGTTTGAGAGAAAGAAGTCTGAATAAAGACTTGGCCAGAGATAAGTTAGTTTGGAAGATAATTTCTAAAAGCTGACAACAAATGACAGCATTTAAAATAGGCATTAAACTGAAGAGGAAGATGATGACAATGAGGATGACTGGATGAGAGTACTTTGGTTGGTAGATGCAGAACAGTTGAGGTAGCAGGAGTGCACATTCCTATACAAATGCTATGTGTGTGTGTGTATGTGTGTGTGTATGTGTGTGTGTGTGTGTGTCTATGCCTTATTTTTTACTGACATTTATGCGCATTATATATATATATATGATAGTAATCTCTCCCATATATATATATATATATATATATATATATATATATGGTACAGTTGCATTTTAAGATCTGTGTTAATGTAAAGATCTGTTTGGCTCGACCATGAGCTGACAGAAACTGCCGGACTATGCCGAGTGCTGATCCAGTTGATCAGTTAATAAAAAAAAACCTTAACAAACACAGTTAGTCAATAAGAAGCAAAGCAGACGACTTTTGAGAAATTGGAAGAAAAAATAAAATGAAATCATGACAATGGAGCACACAACAATGAATTTAATCAGCCTAGATAAAATATTAGATAAAATATTGTTACAAAAACAAATTAATCGGAATTTTGGTGCAGAACATGGGTCTGGAAGTACAGTATAAAAAACGAGCTTCTGTTATCGATGGTTTAAGCCCCTAATCACTAACACCCCTCTCCCAAAAATAACCGATGCGTAAGGCACCATAGTACCTTAGTTTTTAATCGTGGGAAAAAATGTTTCAATTTATGCAAAAAAAAAAAAAAATCAAACAATATTTATTCATGAAACTTACGGTAGATTTTTGTTATATTTTATTTTATTGTTTCTTCATTTCTTTTTTTTTTTTTTTTTTGTAATTCGTATCCAATACATTTCAACTGAGAGATTTGAAAAAAAAATTCCAACTGACCCGTTATTAAGTGCAATTGTTTGAATCTCTTTTGCACTTGATTCATCGGGTATAACTGCCAAGTACTTTTTAATTTTTTTTTTTCATAAGTTCAGTTGCTCCTATAATCACTGGAATGATGGAGATCTTCCTAAGATTCCAATTTCTTTTCATGTCATACATAAGACGTTGATATTTCGTCATCTTTTCTTCTCCGTTCGGTTTATCCAAGGACACTAACTTCTACTAAGGTTGCTTCTTTCTCTTTCTTGTACCCATAAAAGGTTTAATAGCTCCGTTTTCTAGGTACGCAGCTGTATGAATCGCATAGTCATAGTCGATGGTGTACGACTTATTTCCATTTTTTTTCTGTATATATTCTCAGTGTCTGTGGGTAACTATTTTTTGTCCATGTCCTTAAAATGTGGGGATGATTAAAATGTAAGAGAAACAACTTCCTAAAAAGACACTAGGGGAAGTAACTCATACCAAAATGCTATTATTGCCAGAACAAAATCCAACAAAAACTTCGAAAAAAAAATGGAGAAAAAAAAAAAAAAAAAAAAAAAAAAAACTAGACAAAATAATAGTGTAAGGATATTTTCTATTGTTGTCAAGGAGATGAAGTGCAGGAGCAGGTGTATCAGAATTTTTGTAGGAATTTTTGACACCCCTAACACGAAACTGCAAATAATATATAAAAAAACTCGTAATTTCTCTTTTAAAGGTGGGTTGTTTATTTTCTTTATGGATTATACTTCCAAAATAAACTATTAAAGTTGTATAAAAAGTAATAGAAATATTTTAAAAAAAAATGGTAATGAAATTAATTGAATGTTACGAGTTCAGTATTTTTCAATTTTTAAACTTTAAAAATCTATCAAAATTTTTCTATTGATTCTATTTTTACGATATTTTCAGGGTCAATGTGAAATTTTATGCTCTTTCCAATAAATCGAATATAATATTTTAGACATTTTTTTTTTTAATTCACGCCCCCCAATTTTGAAATGTCTATTAAAAAGTAAATAATTAATTTATGTACCAAAGTTTTATATATCACAAATTGAAGATAAAAGATCAATAAATAATATATTCAAATTTAAAACAAAAAAAAGTAGTGTTTTTTAGAAATTTACCTGTAAAGTCCGAAATTTAAAACCTTTTTTTTTTTTTTTTAAACCACGTTATTTGTTTTTTGTTTTTTTTTTTTTTTTTTTTTTAATGAAACCTTGGTCCTTGCTCCTTTAATTGAAAAAAAACTTAGGGCTTGAATTACATTTTTTGAGGTGTTATAAGCTTCGAAAGATAGCGGGTGGAATTATTCAATAGTTTTCACGAAATTTCTGACACTGCTAGTGCAGGAGATGAGGAAGAGATGGACATGTGCTTCCATCTTACCTTAATAGACTCTACATCAACAACAACTGACAACACGGGCGAGAGAAAGTCTAAAGTCTGAAATTATTGTAAACAAAATAGATTTTAATCATTTACATTTGGCAAAAGAAAAAAAGAACAAGATATGAAAGTGTGTGTATCATTTGGAGTATTCGGACTACTATACACATCGTGAGGTTTATTTTCACAATGCTTTCATCAATGTAACTTCTGAGTCTCTTAAGGTGTATCTTGAACCAAGCTACTTCTTTGAATTACCATAACAAACAAGGAGAAAAATCAAAAACTTTTTCGTCAAGTTGGTTTGGTTAAACAGCCTGATTTGTTCGCTTTCAATGAACGATGGGCATCGTTACTGCCAGGTCGTTTCAAGGGAAATGACTCAGGTAAGTGATAATGAAAGACGCTCATAATCATATATATTTGCTACTGTTGCGTTTAATCTGGCTGGTTAAGATTTAACTTGTGTCTTTCAATCATAGGTGTGTGCTTTTTCTTTCTGAAATTCTCATGGATGACTTTCCTCTTGAAGAGAAATTTTATATATATATATATATATATATATATATATATATATATATATATATATATATAAGTGAAATTGTTTGTGTCTGTGTGTACATTTGCCTACCAAACTACTCTGTCAGTCTTCAGTCTACAGACTCGAGATTTAACATAAGGGGTATTGAGATTCGTGAAAATCTTTTTAATTGGTTTTCAAGCAGATATTTGGCTGTCAAGGGGTCAAAGTTAAAAAAATTTTACAAATGTATGTATGTATGCATGTATGTATGTATATATATGTATATATATGTATGCATATGTATATATATGTGTGTGTGTATATATATATACATGTATATATATATATATATGTGTGTGTGTGTGTATATATATGTATATATGTGTGTATATATATATATATGTATATATATGTATGCATATGTATATATATGTGTGTGTGTATATATATATACATGTATATATATATGTGTGTGTGTATATATATGTATATATGTGTATATATATATGTGTGTGTGTGTATATATATGTATATATGTGTGTATATATATGTGTGTGTGTGTATATATATGTATATATGTGTGTATATATATATATATATATATATATATATATATATATATATATATATTTTTTTTTTTTTTTTGTATAATATATACAGGAATTTACATTTATATCGGTAGTCGGTACCGACGGTTTCAAGCCCGGTAGTTGAGGACTGCTCTTAATGTCCGCCTCAGGCTCTCTTCAGCCGACTCTCATCTGTCTTTAACCGGAACCGGAACTCTATATATGCACACCATAATTTTTATTGTAGCATACAAAAAAAAAATAAAAATAAAAAAAATATAAAGGATAAAATAAATAAATAAATAAATAAATAAATAAAAATTATGGTGTGCATATATAGAGTTCCGGTTCCGGTTAAAGACAGATGAGAGTCAGCTGAAGAGAGCCTGAGGCGGACATTAAGAGCAGTCCTCAACTACCGGGCTTGAAACCGTCGGTACCGACTACCGATATAAATGTAAATTCCTGTATATATTATACAAAAAATATATTGCTCTTATTTCGAGAAAGGTTTTTTCCCTAATAATAGAGCACTGTATGGGATTTCTTTTTCTACAAAAAAGTACAAGTATATATATATATATATATATATATATATGTATGTATTTTCGGGTTCAACGGCTAACTAGCACCGTGTGTGTTTGTGTGTGTGTATGTGTGTGTTGGGGTGGAGAGGACTCATGTAAGCCGTGGTGAAGGCAACCTTTCTAGAAGAAGCAAATCTCTGATTTAAAAAACCATAAAGCGGGAGACCAGTACCCGCATTAAGCTGGTCTGCAGTTTAACTTGTTGCTGGCTATCTTGCTCTTGCTTGTTGCTGGATCTCAACATTTTGAACTGAGAGAGAGACTTAGCTGTCGTACAAAGCTAAGACTCTGTAACATCATCTGTGTATAGATACTCCCTCAGACATTTGTCTATAAAAGTAGTCCTGTGGCGATGGAAAAGTTGTGATGCGTGGAGGCTTGAAATGCTGGAAGCATGTAATAATTTATCTCAATGACCGTATTCAGTGTCATGCCTGCTTGAGCATGTGAATTCACCGGTAGGAATAAAAAAGAAAGTTATTTTTGGGCTCATGGACTTTAAGTGTCTGAGGGAGTGGCATTCGTCTGACAAGACGTTGCAATCATCATATATATATATATATATATATATATATATATATATGTATGTATGTATATATATATATATGTTTGTATTTTTTTGTTTTACTCTTTTTTTATTTTTAAACTGACCAATCGGGTGGTTGTGAAAATCCTTGAACAAAACTTTCTACAAAGTTGATCAATGCAGATGTCATTAGTTTTTCCAACTGATCTTTTGCAGCATAAAGAGTTCCATAGGAGAAGTCAAAAAAATATGTACACAAACAGAAGAAAACAGGGGAAAAAAATAGGAACCAAGTTGGTAATGAAAATTCAGTTTAGCAGTTTAGTGTCAAGATTGAAGTAAACAAATGTCCGTCTAAGTCTGAACTTATTTACGATATATTTATATGTGCATTTGTTCCAAGCAACATTTTCATAGAAACGAGACATCCCACCATTGTAGGTACCATCAGCTATTCTCTGTCTCCAAAGTAGTTTTGCTTGTGCCATTTTTTTTTTCATGTTCGTGCCTTAATTTTAGACGGCGCCATCTTGTGGCCAAAATCTCAACCAAAGAGAGATAACTTATATATTTTCTATATCTGGATGCCTACAGTGATGTTTAATAAAGATGGTCGGAGGAAACAAATATAGAGAATTCAAGAAGAATTGATTGATTGATGTATAAGTATTGATTTTATTCAAACGATATGTTTTTAAGTCAAACGATATATTTATAAATCAAACGATATGTTTATAAGTAATATGTTTATCAGTCAAACGATATTTTTAAAAATCAAATGATATTTTTATCAGTGAAAAGATATTTTTATAATTCAAATTATATTTTTATCAGTCATTCATTAAAAATAAATAATTTGTTTTGCAATTGTTTTTTTCTTGATTTAAAAAAAAAAAGTTGAAAAATTTTTTTCATGCTTAAAAAGAAAAAGCCTGCAAAACTTTTGCATACGTTATGCTTTAGTGCCATCTGGCTTTTTACATTTTTTCATAGTTTTCAAATTTTGTTTTATCTAAACCATTTTATCTATATTACCTTGGTTAAATCATGTTTAAAAAAAAACAAAAAATTTTTTTTTACTTGTTTTCCTTGGTTGAATCGTGTTTTTAAAATAAATAAAACCTTTTTATTTATTTTCCTTGGTTAAATTGTGTTTAAAAAAAAATAAAACCTTGGTTAAATCGTGTTATGCAAAAAAGAATAAATAAATAAATAAATATATTTTTTTTTAATTTTTAATTATGCAAAATTGAGTTAAAAACAAAACAAAGCAAAAACTGGGTATTTGTAATGAATGAGTATCTAGAGGATTTGTGTAATCAGCCCTGAGTATTGATGGAGAATCCAAGTCAGTCTTGAGTATTAACATAGGAACTCAACTAACACAGAACAAACTTTTTTTTCTTGGCAAAGAATTTATTAAACAAAAGCTGATCTTTTTTCTTGTTTGCTCAGAAGAGGATAATATTTTTCAGCATTCAATTAAAATTAGGGTCAATTATATACCGTAGTGTTTCCCAAACTGCAACTTATTGAGTTCTTTATATTTTCACGGCACACATACTATCACAAAAAAATGAATATCTAACAGTACTCATTAATGATTATTCTTATGGAAATATCAAAATATTATAACAAACAATTTATTATACATTTTCTTTCTTTTTATTTTTTATTTTTTGATGTACTACTATCTCTAATCGAACGATACTCAAAGCACCCCTGGTAGGAAAAATTTGGTTGGTCGGGCAGTCATGAGTGTTTGACACGTGGTCAAAAAATCCCAGATTCCCTGGAAAATGATAAAATAAGTTCTTGCTGGAGATTCAGAAAGGTAAATCTTTCAAATGTGAATAAAAATGACAAATCATCGTTGCATGGACATACGTTGAGTATCGAAAAAGAAACTAATAAAGCTTTTGACTTTTGTTTTGGTGATAAGTAAAATTCTTTCGAACAAAAGAGAGAAAAGGAAAAAAGGTTCAGAATGAGAGAAAGGGAAAGAGGTTCAGGAAAGAGAGAGAGAGAGTAAGAGAAAAGGGCCCCAGGAGAGGAAGAGAAAGAAAAAGAAGAAAAAAAAAAGAGAGAGAAATGGTAATCTCACCTAGAGAGGGGGGGGGAGAAACTATGAATTCATAAAAAAAAAATTTGTCTTAGCACATAGGAGAGATTTTACTTTCTGCTTCTGAAACAGTACACATAAGCTAGGGCCGATACTCCAAAACTGCCCCCCTGCTTCCCCCAATTTGGCGAAATGGAAGAAGAGACTTTTCTCCATCACAGGTCGAATGAACAAACACAAACATAAACCCTGTCTGGAACCTTGCAGCAAAAATCGAATTAAGTTGAAAGATCCTACATCCAAAAACATTAGTTTGTTTTTCTTAAATCTGAGAGAAGCCCTGAATTTAACTAAGTCCTTTATGTGTATGAAATGTGTTTGAAATTATTTTATGCAAATAATTATTTTTGGTGATAAAATGATCACCAATGTTTTCATTAACTATTGCTTGCTTGGATTTGAAAGTAAACCAGTTAATTCCAGATCTATTCTGAAGCCTGATGCCCAAGCTGTGGCCAAGAGAAGCGATATATCAGCTGTCAACTGAGCATCAATGAAGGAAGGACTCAACTACAATGTCAGACAACAAGGCTGCCAGCCATGTTAAAAGTATTACCACACAGACTTAGGGTCATGCATTTTTATACACTTTAGGCATCAGGGTGGTAATTTCTAGTGACCAGTGAGTGTCTGGTTCCATTTTGAGAGGTCCATCACTAGACAAAGTTTAAGGTCTAACAACTGGGACTTGGGGTTGGTGCACATATTCTTGCCCGTGTGCCTGTCTGCATGACCTACCTGCAGAGGGATTATATTTATGGTCCTGTAATGCAGGATCGTGTGTAACCGCCTCATTTAAATTGATATTTAAGCATCAATATCACATGTAATAATGTGAGAATTACTATTTATTCATATCAATTATAACGATATGAAATCTGTTTTTTGCCTATAACAACTTATAACTTCCACTTATAACCTATTCACAACACACCAGTAACTATTTTGCGGCACACCAATGTGTCACGGCACTGTGCTTGGAAACCACTGACATATGGCATAACAACATTGACATATAGGTTCTCATTAGATCACCAAAGTTAAGCAATGTTAAGTCTAGTCAGTACTAGATGGGTGACCAATTTCGAGATACCAGACATATAGGAGGATATCAACAAGAAGTATCGTCATCTTCTCTCACTTCCTCCTTTGGAGAAAGCTAGTTGAACGTGCTTAGGATGAATGCCACTGGTATGCATACATAGGGTCAATTACCCTTCTCCTCGCTTACTTCTGTGTTAAGAATGATTTCCACAATTCTCTTAAAATCAGTAAGTGAATCAACTTTTATTTTTGTAAAAGAATTTTTTTGAGAAACTTTGTCGACATTTTTTTTGTCTTTATTCTTTTTTTTGGTTACATTTTTTTTTTTTAGAAACTTCTTCAATATTTATTTTGTTTTTACTTTTTTTCTACCATTTAACTGTAACTATGCCATTTTATTTGTATATCTGTTTTCAGTTTTTGTTTTTACTTTTATTAATAATTTTTTTTAAGAATTTTCTTAACATTTTTTGTTTTTGCTAATCATTTGAGAACATTTTGAACATTTTTTTTTGTTTTCACATTTTTTGGGGATATTTTTTTTTAAGAACTTTTTCAGCATTATTTTGCTTTTACTTTTTTTTTGCTAAAAATTGTTTTTGAGGAAATTTTCTACATTTTTTGTTTTTACTTTTTTTTTCATAAAATTTTTTTTAAATAAATTTTTAAACTTTATTTTTTATTTTTTTCTTTTGAGTGACTCCTTCTATATTTTTTGTTTTTACTTTATTTTTTGACAATTTTTTTAAACCCAAACCCTGTTTTGCATGCATTATGTTTAAGTATCATCTGCCTTTTGACATTTTCTCACGGCTTTTAAATCTCATATCATCTAACTGTAACGATGCCATTTTATTTGTATTGTCTGTCTTCAGACTAGGGACTGACTCAGGAGTCTCAATCAAAACTTGTGACTATCTCTGTAAGTAATTGAAATCCTCAGGGTGCTTATTCATTACGAAAAACTGATTTAACGTCCTTCTGCAAGCAAAAACAAACCAAAAAGGAATTACCGTATTTCCTCAGCACATTAAGATATTAAGATCAAACAAAAGGAATATTTAGCTGTGTTACACAAGTTTTTCCAGACTCTCAAACTTTTGCCGTCTTGTCCAAATCTTTACCTTATAAAATGGAGAAGGGATCTGTGTGCCGGGAAATAGGGTAATGCATTTTTTTAAAATTAATTTTTTTAATTAATTTCTTTTTAATTAATATTTTTTTTAATTATTTTTTTTTTAATTAATTTTTTTTCCTTTTTTCATTTCATCATGCAGTTAGTTTTTTTCTTTTTTTTTTTTCTCGTCACGAAGAAATAAATTGCTTTTATTTTTTTCTAAGTTAGAGATTTCTTTTGGCCTTCTGCAAAACAGAAATCAGTCTGGCAATGTATTCCATTCCCAATAAAAAAAAAAAAAGGCAATAAAAAAATAAATGGTTGCCTACCTTATCAATTTGAACCCTCAACGTCTTTTTTCGAAACTCGGCATCAGTCGGAAGATTCTCCCAAAGTCGATGCGAGGAGTCATACTTCTGTTTAAACCGTGGAAAGTGCTCAAACATGTAATCGATAATAAATAATTTGATCCCAATAAGAATTCCTGAAAGAGAAAACGAAACACTGTGAAGAATTTCAGAAAACTTTCATTCTTTGAAAGAAAAGTGATGCAAATGATAAAAGAAATAAAAAGATCTCATAAAAATGAATTGGATTTAATATGATTTTTTGGTATATATATATATATATATATATTTGTTTAATGTATTTTGGGGAAAGAGTTCTGACAAAGTGCTCGATTACAAAGAAAAACTTTTTCGATATAAGAGCTAAATATTTGTTTATTAATTATACAGAAGTTCAGAAAAACATTGGTACCGTCGGTTTCAAGCCCAATACAACGGGAAACCGTTAATGGTAACACATAAATGATGTTCAGCTCTCATCAGCCAGGGCAGCCGGGGCAGAAAACAAGATGGCTGACGAAAGCTGAACATCATTTACGTGTTACCATTAACGGGTTCCCGTTGTGTTGGGCTTGAAACCGACGGTACCAATGTTTTTCTGAACTTCTGTATAATTAATAAACATATATATATATATATATATATATATATATATATATATACATGTTGCTTTGGTTTGATAAGTGTTATATTCCTAAATACTTAGGAAATAAAGACAAACGTGAGTTACACCGAGTGGTATGTGTAATGGGGTTTATTTATAATACAGAAACGTAAGGCTGCTCGCCTAAGGTAAATAGAAGTACATAGTAACAAGTATGGGGAAGAAAGTCTGATAATCAACACGTAAGACTATCCGTCTTACTGCGACTGCTTGTCTGCCGCTGTCTGCCAAACAGTCCAATATATATATACAGTTTGTAACCGGTGTATAGCCAGTTATGTTCCTTCACAACACCTCCCCCTGAAGCTGAAATCTTCCTGATTTTAGCTTAAATACCTCTTCCTTTTAGGGTCAGGGCTTAATCTCCTGGTAACTTTTCTCTTTCTTGCGCTTTTCCTTCTGGTCAGCGTTACCCGGGGTAAAGGTTTCTGTCCAGCCCGTATGGTCGGTTCAGGCGAAATATTCATTGTTTGCGGTACACACGCTGGTTTTGGTATATCAAAAATATCGCACAATGTTTCCATTGGTGTCTCTTCCACATTTGGAGACAGTCTGGGACGTATTTGATTTCTGTGTCTTTTGCAGACAAAACTTAATCCTTGGATGGTATAGACCATGCTCCCAATCCTTTTTTTGATAATACCTTCAACCCACTGATTTCGTCCATTTTGAAAATTTTTGAAATATACATTTTCACCTGGGGAGAAGCACTTGGTATTAAGGTTTTCTTTTTTTGAAAACTTTCTTTTTCTCTGGTAACAGCCTATCGAAGACAGATCTTATCTTTCTTGCAAACATTAGCTCAGCCGGGGAAGAATTGACATTATTATTAGGATTTGGTGTCACCCTGTAAATTGCTAAAAATGTTTGAATACATTGTTCGTCTGTGTCCGTAGTAAGATTTTTCTTAAGTGCCCTTTTAAACGTATCTACAAATTTTTCGGCCAACCCATTCGATCGTGGATGGTACACAGGTGTTGTCATATGTAGAATATTTAGTGAGTCACAGAATTCTTTGAATTCATGAGCAGTAAATGCTGTTCCATTATCGCTCACTAAGGTTTTTGGCACTCCAAAACGGCTAAAAATTTCATTAAGCGCACTCACAGTGTTTTTTGCTGTTGGATGTCTAAACTTAAATATTTCTGGCCATTTTGAAAAAGAATCTACAATAATCAAGTAAAAATAACCATTTATAGGTCCCGCATAATCAATATGCAGACGTGACCAGGGTAGGTCCGTCTTTGGCCATGGCGTCGTTTTTACTGGAGGATCTCGAGCTGCTAATTGACATCCTCTGCATGTCTTGACACATTTTTCAACTTCCTTGTCCATACCAGGCCAGTACACATATCCTCTCATAAGGGATTTCATTCTCGAAATGCCCGGATGACCTGTATGAAATTCCTTCAGAATTTTCCTCTGTAACGTTAGTGGAATTACGATCCTCTCACCATACATGAGCACATCTTCACAGATGGAAAAAGGCGTTGTTTGATCTACCTTTTTATTTTTTTTTTATCCATCCCAATTGATTTTTCATTTTCTTAATGAAAATGTCATTTACTGCCTCTTTTTTTATTTTTTCGAAAGTTACCGGAAGTTCACGTATCATATTACACATTGAACTTGTACATTCACTTTCGTCTTTAAGCGCAGCAATTACCGTTTCTTCGAAACTTTCGCTTCTTTTAGGGATCAACCGTGATAATGCATCTGCGTGTCCTAACTTTTTTGAGGATACATGTTCCATCTTAAACTGATAGTTTAAGAGGGTTACAGCCCATCGCTGTAATCGATTCGCAGTATGTGTGGGAATGCCTTTCTTTGATCCAAATATGGTAAGTAGGGGTTTATGGTCGGTTTGCAAAATAAAAGATCGTCCATGGAGAAATCGATTGTACTTTGTAATTCCAAATATTATCGACAGCGCCTCTTTTTCAATTTGGCTGTAATTTTTCTCCGCTGCAACCAACGTTCTTGAAGCATGGGCGATAGCTTTTGTCCTACCATCCTCATACTTGTGAAGTAATACAGCGCCAACACCGTAATCACTGGCGTCCGTTGCTAGTATTAGTTCCTTTTCTGGATTGAAATGTGCCAATGCTAAGTCTGACAGTAGACATCTTTTGATATTTTGGAAAGCAGATTCACATTCCTTATTCCAGTTCCATTTAACACCCTTTTTCAGTAACTCGTTAAGAGGAGCTCTTAAATTATGTATGTTAGGGATGTAAATTGCATAGTATTGAACTAATCCCAAAAACGATTTTAATTTTGTCACTGAATCTAGAGCAGGCATCTTTTCAATTGCTTCAGTCCTTTGTGGATCCGGTCTTCGACCCTCTTTGTCGATTATTTGACCTAGATATTTAATTTTTTTCATAAAAAAATCGCATTTTTCTGGGCTCAATTTAAAACCAAATTCCTGTATTCTTTTGAATACTTCTTTTACATGCTTCTTATGATCTTGCAAATTTTCACTTTTAATTAGGATATCGTCAAGGTAGGCCATTGAAAATTCCAACCCTGCCAGCATCGTGTCCATAATTTGCTGGAAAATAGCAGGACAACCTTTAATCCAAAAGGAAGCCTCTTTAGCTTAAAAATGCCCTTATGAGTATTTATGCCTAAGTATTTGGAGCATTCATCGCTGATCTTAATTTGCAAGTAAGCATCTGAGAGGTCTATCTTAGAAAAAATTTTTCCTCCGTTAAGCTTAGAGAACAGATCTTCTGCGGACGGAAGGGGATAATTATGGTCCAATAGACAGTCATTTAAACCCGTTGAAAAATCTCCACAGACCCTTATTCTGTTATTTTTTTTCTTTACATACACGGTTGGACTTGCCCAATCTGTGTGGTTAACTTTTTCAATGACTTCCAGTTGTTGAAGTCTATCCAACTCTTTTTCGATTGCGTCCATCGCTGAAAAAGGCACATTCCTTTTAGGCTTGAATACTGGAGTGGCATTTTTCTTTAATTCAAATTTTGCCTCTGTCTTAATACAGAGTCCTAGTCCTTCGGCAAAAACATTGGGAAATTCAGTTTTCAAATCCTTCAGGAAGTCTTCCCTTTGGTTTGCTTTTTCTGCAGTTAAAACGTTACAAAACGAATTTATGGGTTTCTCCCATAAATTAAACAGGACAATCCAATCTACCCCAAACAGGCATGTATTCTTTCCTGGTACGACGTACACTTTGGATTTATGAGTCTGGTTAGCGAATGTCACTTTGCATTTTAATTCTCCCTTGAACTCTAATCTTTTGCCGCACACACTTCTCGCCGTCTTTCTGGTTTTCGTTAATTCAGGTCGACCTATCCTTTTCCATATATCTTCATTTATAATACTAATATCTGCACCGCTATCCAGAAGCAATGTAACCAGATGTCCATTTATCCGAACATCAACATATTTCCGTCTTTCGCAGCTTTTTTCTTTATTCATGCGAAGCGTATTTACATTATCGGTCCCTTGTCTTTTCTTCTGGGCACAGTATGTTCCCTTGTGACCTCTGAGACCACATTCATAACATATTTTGTTCCTAAACCAGCAGGTCTTATTGTTGTGTCTTAAACTACCACAACATTTACACTTTAGCTTTGGGTCTTTGTATCCTTTAAGGATCCTGTGTTCTTGGAACCTGGACTTTCTTGTGGTCCCTTGCCTTTTTACTTGCTGCACCTTAAAAATATTTTTCTCTTCAATGCGAGTGTTGTCTTTCTTTATGTTAATCAGACGTTGACACTCTTCAGTGACTTTTTGCAATGTTATGTTAGGATCCGCCTCCATAATTGTTAGGATCCGTGAACGTATATCTTTGTCCCTTGGTGCTGTGAGACCTTGTACAAAGATTAAACATTTAAATTGGTCTGCGGAAATTTCATTCAATTTAAATGATTCGCATAAACAGTTCACAGTGCAAGCATATTCTAGATAGTCTTCAGCTTCTGCCTTCTGAATGTTCAAACATTTGTATCTAGAGTGAAATAGGCTATCCCTTTTATCAAATATTTTCGACAAGGTACTAATTGTTTCCTCGAACGAAACCTCCTCCGTTTTTTTTGGTAGAATTAGATTTGCATACTTGGTGTTTTCATCAGTACCCAGTTTTTGTAGTAGCAGGGTAACTTTTTCCTCATCGGTCCAGTCTAAACATCTTTTCGTAAAAATTGTTTCGTATCTTCTGTAGTATGCAGGGAAAGTAACACCAGTATCCGGGGAGTAACGAAATTCCGTTAGTGAATTCGAAATACCCTCGGCAGAAAAATTAGTCTTCTTCCCGGTCGACGTTAGAATTAGCTTTTCTAAATTCTTTTGCTGTGTCGACATTTATCGTTGTAGTATGTTTGTTTGTTCTTGTTGTGCCTCTAAAGTTTTTTGTGTTCTTTCTTGTTGTTGTTGCAGCTGTTGTTGTTGAATTTGTTGTTGTTGTTGTTGTTGCGCTAAAAATTGTTGAGTCATTTTTGTCTGTTCCTGGATGCTAAGGGCTAGAGCCTTAGTTAACTCTGCTAATTGTTCCATGTTAGCTTCTAGTACAAAAATGTCTTTTCGAATTCTACACAATAATTCCAAAGAAAAATCGTAAATTTACGTATATCGTAAATTAGTAGCAATATGCAGACACAACACGTTTCAACAAAGTTCATCCATAGTAATTCAACAGGCTTTGTAAAATAATTCTTTTTTTTTTTTTTTTTTTTTTTTCAACAACGTAAGTTCATACACAAAATATTTCTTACTTCCCACGACAAATAGTTCCAATTATTTATATAAAGGCAATAACAAACAATTAATTTTCCAAAAAAAAAAAAATATATGGCTGCCGTTCCCACGTGGCATAAAATGGTACAATAGTCGTTGTATTTATATTTTTTCTTTCGAAACTCGTAATCCTTTAGTGTAGTTTCGAATTCAACTTGCGACCATTTTTTTTTTTTTTTTTTTTTTTTTACTTGTCAAAATAAATATAAATTCCACTTTACCTTGAACATGTTTCTATAATTTCTTGTGAGTTCTTTACGAAGAAAAATCCGTACTTTTCGCTACTTTAGGTAGGAAAAATTTTTAAATTCATTGACGCACGTGGTCAAAAATCCTTGTGTAGTTTTTTTTTTTTTCGTAAAACAAAAAATCCTTGCATTGTACACAGTCCTTGGTACGGTAATTTATCTCTGTTAAGAGAAAGAACATCCTTTCGTCGCCATTGTTATATTCCTAAATACTTAGGAAATAAAGACAAACGTGAGTTACACCGAGTGGTATGTGTAATGGGGTTTATTTATAATACAGAAACGTAAGGCTGCTCGCCTAAGGTAAATAGAAGTACATAGTAACAAGTATGGGGAAGAAAGTCTGATAATCAACACGTAAGACTATCCGTCTTACTGCGACTGCTTGTCTGCCGCTGTCTGCCAAACAGTCCAATATATATATACAGTTTGTAACCGGTGTATAGCCAGTTATGTTCCTTCACAACAATAAGCAATTCTTTTATTTAATTTTTTCCATTTTCATTTAATTTTAATTTAATCTTATTTGCCTGTCTTTTGGTTTTTATTCACAAATTGATTGAAAACTTGAACTGAATTTTGAAACTGATATATGAAAAACATTTTTACCGGATTGATATAATCAAAGATTTGTCGGATATCGATCAAACTATAGAAAAACTGTAGAAATATGTATATATTGGATTGTTACCAGTTTCCTTGGATTTATTACAATATTCGTTGGATCTTTTTACCTGCCGAATACCAAGAATTTCCATTATAGGATTTAGCATACACTTTCGATTTGAAATTCAATATCCTTTTTTGCTGCATCAATATCCAATTTTCCTTTATTCTCTGTAGCTAAAATGATTTAAAACTTTAAAAACATTTAATTTAATTTTCTATGTTTACTACCTTTAGCAAATTAGGTGCAAGCCTTTTATAATATTTGCTAATATTTTTCCTCCGAGGAGATGTATAAACATCGAAAACTCATGAGTTAAGGAAATATATTTTACTATACTGTATTCTTTGTCTTGCATACAATAAAATTTCTATATTTGAAATTTAACTTTTTTCAAATCACAAATTTTAAATTCCTAAATTATGATATATATATATATATATATATATATATATATATATATATATATATATACTTGCATGGGTCCCCGGCGTTGCCTGGGGGTTTGGAGGTGTGCGTTGAACAACAAAAAAAAAAGTGGTAGTAGGAAGGCAGGCTCGAACCCGTACCGCGAAGGAAGAAAAGAATGGGGAAAAACGTGACGTCTTTGCTGTTATGACCACCGCCAAACAGGAAGGGACGTAGGTTTAAATTAAGGCTGGACAATTGAAAAGAGTGGATGACTTTCGAAAATGTTGGCGAAAAAAGGGACCCCTCCCTGTAGAAAAGTGCCATGTTTACGGGTGAAGAAATTAATGATTTTAGCCAATTTTTCGGTATTTGTCGTCTGAAGGGTCGAGCTTCAAAACGATACTGATCTTGTAAAAATCTGTCGCCTCTGTTGAACGCTTTAGGCAGACATGCAAACATACATGCATTTATATATTGGTAGCTCTAATTTTCGACCCAAACCGATTAAAAAGCTTGCCCTATCTCTGAATACCCTTTATGTAAAATTTCAAATGTTTAGACCAGAAATTGCCTGAGTAATTTGGTAGAGACCACAGAGGTCAAATTTTTAATTTGACCCCTATTATGACCCCTTAACATTTATTGTTTTGGGCTCAAATCAAGTTATTAAATTAGATCCATGTCCAAGGAACCTATATCTAAAATTTCAAGTGTTTATACCCAAAATTAGCGAAGGAGTTTGGTAGAGTTCTCAAAGGTCAAATTGTTGAATTTTGACCCCTTTACAGTCAAATTTCTGTCTGAAAGGTTAACTCGGTTTACTTTCTTTACAGTAATTAACCAATAAAAGAAATAAATTAGACACTGAGAATCAATGTTAAATCTAGAAATGAGATTTATAACACATTCTGTGACCCTTTGTTTTATGTTGTAAAATGAATAAATTTGTGTTTGTTTCATTTTTTTTATTGTCATGAAAAAATTAAAAGAATCGTTCTGGAATCTAAAATTAGGCTCAAATGTTTCCAATTAATTCCGATAACCAAAAAATTCTGATTTTTCCAATTCCCGATTCCGATTAATCGTCCCAACACTAATATATATATTTATTTTATTATTAAATATTATTATATAAATAGGCACAAAATAATATTTAATAATAAATTAAAAAAATAAAAATAAATATATCCTATAAAAAATAGGGGCGACTCATTCATGTATATATATATATATATATATATATATATATATATATATATATAGCAAAAATGGTAATTAGTAAAACCTGAAGAGAGTGCTCAATACTATTGCAGAGTAAATATGTGTTTTATTTTTTACTAGCGGGGGGTACCCGGCGTTGCCCGAGTGTTTGGAGATGTGTGTGTGTTGGGGGGGGGGTAGATTAAAACAACCCTGTTTAAAAAAAAACGTTGGCGGGGTGCTTGGTTGTGTAAAAGAAAAAAAAATGTTTTAGTAGAAAGGTAGGCTTGAACCCCGAACCTTTGAAGCGGAGGTGGAAAGGAAATGAAAAAAAAACCTGTGACCTAACCATCTCAACCACGGGAATAGATGAATTGACAAGTGTATTAAGTTGACGTCTATAAAACGAAATTAACAGGTGCGAGAACATTAAGTCGCGTGATGTTTGACCTAGTTTTGCGCTGGAAGCCAGTTTCTGTTTTCCCCGTTACTCTACGATCAAAAAATATCTCGAAAATAGCTTGTAAAAGTCTAGTAAATCAAAGATAGCTGTGACCCGAGTTCCTTAGTCGTAGATATTATTATTTAGATAGCATATAAAAAGTTTTAAGAAGGAGTGAGCCAACCGAAAATCACGTCGAAAAAAGCCTTTTGTAGGCATACACAAAAAGCGAACACAAATACATACATACATTTTTGCTTTTATATATATATAGAAGATTACCATTTTTTTTTCATTTTTTTTTTTTTCCTCTCGTATTTCTTTTAAAATCGTTCTTCCAAATAATAATAGACATTTCTGTAAGGTCTGAAGAGGCTGCTGGATCGTAAATATGGTCCGGCAACCGAAACATATGTAACTGAACAGATAAAACGGTAATAAAAAATAAAATGTATATATATATATATATATATATATATATATATATATATATATATATATATATATATATATAAACTTTTCCTGTTTGGGTCATTTTGACTTTTGTTTCCCTTTATTTTATATTTTATATTTAACTTTATCATTTTTTTTCATTTCTTTTTCTTTTTTTTTTTCTCTCTCTCCTTTCTCTTCCCAGATCTTTTTTATTCATAGTTATGTCTCGGAAGTAGAGTGAAAAGCACCTCTTATTTTTCTTTTATTAATATTATTTTTTTCCTTGTACACATTTTTGTGAATTATTCCATGGATTTCTGCCTTTGGATTATTATGGACCATCTTCTTCCAATTACGGGATTTCCTTGGATTTTACTTGTACAAATGGAAATTCTTTTAACTTTCTTGAAGTTTTACATTTGGATTTTACCGTCACTGGATTTTTTATCTTCCACCAGACTATCCATTCATGTGTAATCACCTTTTTCTTGACGATATTCCCTCTGCTTAACTTATTTTGTTTTCAAGTAAGATCTTTGACTTACTTGTTGTTTCATCAAATACTTCTGCATGCAAAATCCGATCTCGCATTTTGCTAATTCCTACCCTCTGATGAGAAGGAGAGTATTTCTCCGAAACTCCGCGGATTAAGGACTATCCATTTATCTAGTGTTTCCTTTTCAGATTAAATATGTTTTTAACTCATTTCAAAGTGTTTTTTAACATATTTTATTAACTGTTTGCTCATATATATATATATATATATATATATACGTTTTATTTTTTATTACCGTTTTATCTGTTATATATATATATATATATATTGTGTGTGCAAAATCAATACTTCAAGACAAGGTGTTGATGGCAACAAAAAGTGTATTTCATTTTACGTTACAATTGTTTCAATGTCCAGTTCGACAATTTCAAGCATTATATCGTTTGAAAATTTTCAAAAACCAGCATTGAAATTGTCGAACTGGACATTGAAACAATTGTAACGTAAAATGAAATACACTTTTTGTTGCCATCAACACCTTGTCTTGAAGTGAGAGACGCTCAAGGGTACAAAAATAAGAATTGTCCCAGTCGTGAAGGATTTCTCCTCCACCGAAAGAGAACAAGAAATGGAAGTGCGGCATCCGAAGAACAGATGCTGCACTTTGATCCTGACCAAAAGGCCAAGAGTAGCGGTGAACCCGTGGAAAAAGAAAGGGAAAACAGGCAGCTGTAAACGACGAAAAGAAGAGAAAAAAAAGATAAGATCGTAGCTTATGGTGGAAGAACGTGATGACGTTAAATTGGCCATGACAGCCCGTGGGTGGCGAGGATACCAATGAAATTCCGATCTACAGGGGCAAACAGTCGCCGAACAGCGGGGCGACACGCGACCCTATTGAACAGGCGCGTGGCCTTTGTGGAATCGGATTCAGCGGTTTTTATGTCCTCTCAAAAATAATTAAGTTAGGCATTTCTGTTTTTATGTCCTGTCAAATTCCATTAGGGAACAACCGAATGCCAACAGAGAAAGAAAGGCAGCTCCTTTTTTGGGTATATACCGCCTGGCGAAGATTTGACGGACAGTGATTCCTTAATTCTGATTGGCCAACGACCTGAAACGGGAAGAGACCCAGTCCACGCCCCCACAATATAAGCAGCGAGCCTTGAGAGATTGACAGTCAGAGAGTAAGAGAGTAAGAGAGAGAGCCTTGCTTCCTTGGGTCCGACGAACGTAGATTCCCCCATCGACTGTCCCTGTCAAGTAGATAATTGAGTTGTCTGTCGGAGAGAGAGAAGAGAAAACCTCGCAGTTAACAAGTGGCCAGTCCCTAACTAAACAGCTAACTGCGATTGTACCCTGATTGAATACAAAGAAGTTTAAACAAAAAGAAACGCTTATTGACTTGGTCTCTTCCATTGTTTTTGCATGACAAGTCTGTTTTAGGAAATCGGCCGTGACATCATCGCTGAGGAAACATCAAAACCGACAACCGGGGTCATTCCACCACTGGACGACGCGCGGGTGACGTAAGTGTCACATAACTGGTGTCGATGACCTGTGATACCTCGTTTCGGTAGGAAACGTGCGAACGAATTTCCACGGGCACATAATTTTTTTTTCTTTCTCTCTCGAGGGCATAAGATCTCCCAGCAGAGAGTGGGAATGGAAAGTTGAAAGATTGAAAAAAAAAGAAAAAGAAAACGAACTAAACACGGAGGGAGAAAAAGAGAGAAAGCCAAAATTGAAAAAAAAAGAAAAAAGGAAAGAAAGTAAACTCGAAACCAAAGCGCATCTTGGAAAAAAAAAAAGAAAAAAGAAGAAGGAAAAAAAAGATAAGATCGTAGCTTATGGTGGAAGAACGTGATGACGTTAAATTGGCCATGACAGCCCGTGGGTGGTGAGGATACCAATGAAATTCCGATCTACAGGGGCAAACAGTCGCCGAACAGCGGGGCGACACGTGACCCTATTGAACAGGCGCGTGGCCTTTGTGGAATCGGATTCAGCGGTTTTTATGTCCTCTCAAAAAAAAAAAAAAAAAAAAAAAACGCCACGAGCGAAGCCAGACGACGAACTTTAATCAACTGATTATAAAGTCTGAACAGCTCGTTGGTCATTCTCATCTACCAGCCAGAAGAACACAAGTGCATCAGACCGGGTAAGTCCATTTTATTTGCTGGTTCCCTCTTTTGTATGCTTTGCTTTCAGCGGCTGTCTGTGTTTTGTGTTGGGCGCTGTTACACCTTGTAGGGGGCGAGGAGTGGTAAGACTGAAAAAAAATAGATAATAACATAATGTATTCTCAGGGAGGACTCGGGGCGGGTCAGTCGATGGGGGAAGGGTCAGAGCAGACTGTTGAGCTGCAGATGACCATGGAGCGGCCACTGTGGGGAATTAGCGTACCCGCATATGGGGGAGACCCGAGGGGAGTCAAGGAGTGGTTGGCGATAATAGAAAAAAAAAGATTAGTATATGGGTTGACCGATAGAGAAATGGTGCTGCTTGCCTGTGACGGAGCAGTCGCAGCGGCCTCAGAATACATATGCAAATGCTTGGAAAGCAACCCAAGCATAGCCTGGTCTGATTTTCGCGATCAGGTGAAGAGTAAATTCGCCGGCGAAAAGACCATGGTGCAGGCGGTGCGCGAGCTGTCTCGAATAGAGATGGCCAACGGGGAGAGCGTGGATGAACTGGTCGACCGCATGCAGGAACTGGCGGTCCTGGCGTATCCAGTGTCCGAACACCGCGAGATGCCCACAACCCAAGCAATGCTAGTTGACACGATGGTAGATGCATTGCGGGACGAAGCGACCAAGATAGAGGTGCTAAAGAGTTGCCCAGACACTCTAGAAGAAGCACGCAAACTAGCTAAGAACTATGCGTGGTTGCAGAAAAGAATAAGGGGAGAGGAGTCGCGAAATAGGAGCGGGGAACTGGGGAACAGAATGAGATATGGGGCCGGAGGACGCACCCGGGGCCAGCCTGGATTGGTGTGCTGGAACTGTGGCGGCGAGGGCCACAGGTCGAGAGAGTGCCCCACTGTCCACGAGAAGACACCCCGACATAATGGGGGAGTAAGAGTGGGCATCGTAAAGACCGAACTGAACGCGTGTCAGAGAGGAGGTAAAATTGACCGTTTCTCCTACAGCCACCAGTCCCACAGGTGTTGGCGGTGTGGAGACCCGAGACATATTAGGAGGGACTGTCCTGACCGAGGAAAAAGCCACCCGGGGGCGAAAGATCCTCTGGGGAGAGGGAATCAGAACCAAACCCCACCCCCTCGGCGAATCTGTAGAGAAAGAGAGGTAGGGCAGACAGGTAGGGTTGGAAAGACACCACTGTCACAAGTTGCGATGCTCACGGGAGCGGGGTACCAGGAGAGAACCCTGAAACAGGAAAAGAGGAGAGCCCAGGTGTTCCCTCCACTCACAAAAAAGGGAGAACTCACCTGTAATGTGACGATAGGAGCCACGCAGGTGAAGGCTCTGGTTGACACCGGAGCGATAATATCCCTAATAGACGCGGACGTCTGTCGGACTGTGGCAGGGAGGAGAAGGTTGTACCCGTCGGATGTGGGGCTCAGTCAGGCCGACGGTAGCTGGATGTCGGTGACAGGGAAGGTATGGCTACCCGTTCGAGTGGCCGGAAAGAAAGAGAATTTCCCCCTGTATGTGGTACCCGGGCTATGCAACGAAATGATTCTGGGAGAGGATTGGCTCCGAGCGAGGGGAGCCACTCTGAGTTTTAATCCAGACGCGCTAACGGTGAGAGGGGTGAAGATACCACTAGGTGACACAAGGTCTGTCCCTCTCCCTATGGGAGCTGACAGCAACAGGAGGCTTTCCCCAAGAACGGTCGGGACCTGTATGGGCAAGGTGGATAGCACCAAGGAACAGGGAGGAAAATTGTCCCAAGTCAAATGGGTAGCGACGTATAGGGTTAATAAGAAGGGAGTAACTCCTACAGATCCAGTAGTCCGAGAATCAGGGACGGTCCTCAAGGCGACGGCCGATAGGACTAATAGGACCAGGAAGGTCAAGAAGAAAAAAAAGGCAGCGTTTACTGGACAGTTAAGACAGGGTGACCAAGTTTGGATGAGGGAGACGGGTAAAAAGATAAAGAATCCCGGGGGTAGTCAAACGCGAGATGAGGACAGAGTTCCTGACGACTATAGGGACGACACCGAGCGACGGTTTAAGACAAGAGAGACGACCTCCATAGAGCCTCGAAATATAGAGACGGACGGAAGGTTGGAACGGGAGATTTCAGGGTTCCACTCCACCAGCTGTGGGAGGTCACGAAGAGTAGGCGCGGCTCATGAAGAAAAGAGAGTGGAATGGCAGTTGACCGCAGAGTCAGCTGAGGAGTCGAACGAAGGGGATGAAGAGTGTCCAATACCCATCTCCTGGCTCCAGCAAATGGGGAGAGGTGAACCGAGGCTGCCGTTGAGGGGAGCAGGGGATTCCCTGTCCCAGGAGTAGTGTGACGTCCTTCCCCCAAGGACCAGTGGGGGTCAGTAGGACAGAGACGGGAGGTTGGAGCGACATCTCCGGGTTTAAATGTGGTGCAGCTGTTTTCTCTGTGGATGCATGGAGGGCCCCCATGTGTTCGCACTGTTGGCAGATTGTGTCGCGGACTGACCTTGGAGGTAGCTAGGGACTAAAACGGAAGGCTTCAGGGGGAGGGGCGCCGTAAATAGCAGAAAAGAACTATAAGTAATTGAGAAGTATCTCGCAGTGAGTAAATTGGCCAACGGGGAGAGTAACTTAGCACGAGAAAGTCGCGTATTGAGCGAGGGTGTCTTGGGGGAATTTAAACTGTCGAGTAGAATATCTTAAAGAAACTAACGGTGCTGATATTGTTCTGTTTTGAAAAAAAAAGAAATTTAGAAATGCTCAGTCGAGAAGGATTTCTCCTTCACGGGACGGGGATTGAATATTGTTAGTGTAGCATTGAAACAGTTGTTGCACTTGGTCTCTGACCAAAATGGCGCTGCTGGGACAAATTATGGGACTGAAGGGCAGGATTGCCTCGGTCGGGGAGGATCTCTCCTTCACTGGATGAGAATAGTGCATGTTGGGTGTGGCGTTAGGGCAGATGCTGTACCTTGTTCCGAGTGAGAGAATGCTTATGGGACAAGTGAAGTAAAGAAAGAAAAAGAAAGGAAAAAAAGGAAAGGGAAGAGGTGGGGGAAGGAGGAGAAAAAGAAAGAAAGATGGATATGTGGATAGGATTTGTTCAATGAGGTGTGAGAAAAGAAAATCTGGAGAGTGTTTTTAATTTGCAGATAGCTGGATAAGGATGTGAGGGGGGAGATGATGAAGATGAGAATACCAACGGCCAGCCACGCGTAGCGGCCAGAGAAAAAAGAAAGGTGTACGTGTATGTGCGCAGTTGGGTGTTGTCATCGGGGAACCTGTACCCCCAGCATAGTGGCCCCGGGAAGGTTGAGAGACGTGTTATTGAAAATACGGGTTGAGCGACTGCATGATTTAAGGTAGCCTGTGGACCTCGTTAGACAGGCACTGCAGTGCTATGTTGCACTGGGGGGGGGGGATGCGCACCACTGAAGCACAGGCGGCCGAGCAGCTGAGCGAAAGGAGGGGGCCGGCCGGTGCAACCCCGGTTGTGACAGGCGTGGTGGAACGAGCGGAGGACGAGTTCGTTCGGGGGGCCGCCCAAAATGGCCCTTAAAATTGTAAGAAAGTAGCGGGAGAATCAGTGAGGAAGAGAAAACACACCTATGGACGCGCACGCACACACACACGCACACAGCAAGCAAGAAAAGAAAAAAAAATAGTATTTTTTGCAGGACACTTCCATCTTACACCTGCAGACCAAAGATAAACAAAGGTGAAAACGCGCACACACAAAAAAAAAAAAAGAAATTTTTTTTTTTCTTCCATGACACTTCTATCTTACACCTGTAAACCTAAGACAAACAGAGACAGAAGAGGAGGGAACACACACACCCACACTCTCCTAACAACCAAGACGTTTTTTTTTCTTCCCCTCCTTTCATTCCGCTTGTTTCTTGTTTTTTTTGTTGTTTTTTTTATTTTTTTTTTTTTTTTACTTTATTTTGTTTTTTTTCTCTGTTTTTTTTTGTGTTTTGTTTCTTACAACTAATCCGGACAATTAAAACTCCAGAGACTTTATCACTTTTCTTTTGGCATGCGATTAATATATTCTCGAAAGAGGGGCTGGCTCACGATTTGCGATTTTTTTCCCCCCTTTTCTTCTCTCTCTCTCTCATTGAAACGGTCAGTGCAGTTGGCAATCCAGCCATCTGAGAAACAATTCACCTGGCAAAAGGTGTATTTTACGATGTAAAAGACATGTCGATGGGAGGGGAGTGGAATGAGAGACGCTCAAAGGTACAAAAATAAGAATTGTCCCAGTCGTGAAGGATTTCTCCTCCACCGAAAGAGAACAAGAAATGGAAGTGCGGCATCCGAAGAACAGATGCTGCACTTTGATCCTGACCAAAAGGCCAAGAGTAGCGGTGAACCCGTGGAAAAAGAAAGGGAAAACAGGCAGCTGTAAACGACGAAAAGAAGAGAAAAAAAAGATAAGATCGTAGCTTATGGTGGAAGAACGTGATGACGTTAAATTGGCCATGACAGCCCGTGGGTGGCGAGGATACCAATGAAATTCCGATCTACAGGGGCAAACAGTCGCCGAACAGCGGGGCGACACGCGACCCTATTGAACAGGCGCGTGGCCTTTGTGGAATCGGATTCAGCGGTTTTTATGTCCTCTCAAAAATAATTAAGTTAGGCATTTCTGTTTTTATGTCCTGTCAAATTCCATTAGGGAACAACCGAATGCCAACAGAGAAAGAAAGGCAGCTCCTTTTTTGGGTATATACCGCCTGGCGAAGATTTGACGGACAGTGATTCCTTAATTCTGATTGGCCAACGACCTGAAACGGGAAGAGACCCAGTCCACGCCCCCACAATATAAGCAGCGAGCCTTGAGAGATTGACAGTCAGAGAGTAAGAGAGTAAGAGAGAGAGCCTTGCTTCCTTGGGTCCGACGAACGTAGATTCCCCCATCGACTGTCCCTGTCAAGTAGATAATTGAGTTGTCTGTCGGAGAGAGAGAAGAGAAAACCTCGCAGTTAACAAGTGGCCAGTCCCTAACTAAACAGCTAACTGCGATTGTACCCTGATTGAATACAAAGAAGTTTAAACAAAAAGAAACGCTTATTGACTTGGTCTCTTCCATTGTTTTTGCATGACAAGTCTGTTTTAGGAAATCGGCCGTGACATCATCGCTGAGGAAACATCAAAACCGACAACCGGGGTCATTCCACCACTGGACGACGCGCGGATGACGTAAGTGTCACAGAAGTATTGATTTTGCATACACAGTATATCAATGCTCAATTATGAAATGTGATAATTTTGTAGCTTAATCCTTAAGTCAACCATTTTTGGCTTAAAACCTATTGATATATGAAAATTTACTGAATTATACGAACTTATGTTTGTTAGACATTTATTTTGAACTGGGCAAAGTGTGCGGTGTCTACAGTTGCATTTATCTTGTTCGTTATTATTATTTTTATTTATGGTATGGTTGTTATATCTAACAAAAAGCGTAGTTTATCAAGCAACAATATTTGTGAAAGAAAACCCGAATAACAAGAAATATTATGTAGGCATGACTTCCTTAGATTTCAAAACCCGATACTATGACCACAAAAGTACATTCAAAAATAAAAAACACTGTATGAAAACAACACTAGCGAATAAATACTGGGAACTCAAAGAAAGCGGACATTCGCCGGTAGTCGAATGGAAAATAATAAGATAAGCTACCACGTGCAGACATTTAGATGACCCATGTAAATTATGCCTCCATGAAAAATTTTCTATCCTGTACTTTAAAGAACCCCAAAATCTATTAAACTGTAGACGAGAAATAGCAAACAATTGTGTTCACAAAATAAAACTTACTCTAGGATAGCAATACAAAATAGCTTTAAAAATAACAAAAACAATAGAAAACAAACAAATAAATAAATTAAATAAACATGAATATACATAAACAACCACATATATATATATATATATACATATATATATATGTATGTGTGCATGTATGTGTGCACACATATGTATATTTATATATATATAAAAAAAAAAGAGCAGAAATGAGGAAAATCGTCTGCCTTAAATCACTAACCTAGTTCTAAAACAGATCCTTTGTTCGATAAAATGCATGCCCATTGGCTGATAGGAAGGGGCGCGGTGGATGCTAGAAAACTGATTGGCTAACTAAAATCCTCAACATATATAAAAACGAAAAACAACCACAGAATTCGCGCATAAGCCTGACGAATTCTATAGTGGATGAAACACCGAATATTCAGTGTAGCTTAATCGCCATATATATTTTATAAATTACTAACTAGCTCTACCTACGTATTGAGCACTTTCGAAGTAAATACTTAAAGTTTACGCATAAACCTATACTTTCGTATATTAATTTTATGTGAGTAAATGAAGTAGTTTTATATATATATATATATACATATATATATATATATATACATATATATATATATATATATATATACATATATATATATATATACATATATATATACATATATACATATATATATACATATATATATATATATATACATATATATATATATATATATATATATATATATATATATACATATATATATACATATATATATACATATATATATACATACATATATATATACATATATATATACATACATATATATATACATATATATATACATACATATATATATACATACATATATATATACATACATATATATATACATACATATATACATACATATATATATATATATATATATATATATATAAATATATATATATATATATATATATATATATATATATATATATATATATATATAACAATAAGACCTTATAGCTCTTTAAAAACTCCTAAGGTAGCAGAAAAATAAAAATAACAGAGTTTTGAAGTTGTTAATATCACAAAAAAAAAAAAAACGCCAACAACAAATCTTATAATTTTTTTTTTAGACTGTTTCTAATCAATTAGTAATTTGTAATTTGCATTCTTATAATTGTATATAATGATCATGTTGATAGTAAAACTTCTGATGCCACTGGGTAGCTGAGAACAGATACTACACTTTGAATTATTTATTTTGATCAAATATTACATTTTACTTTTGGAACAAGTTAGACACAAGACCATCAAATGGGGGGGGAACAAAAAAGAAAAAGAACATAGAGAGAAAATGAAAAAAAAATAGAAAGTGAGGGGAAAAGGCAGAAAGAATAAAGAAAATAAAAGAGAGAGAGAGAGAGAGGGGAAAGGGTGGAGAAAGGAGATACAGTTGGGAAAGGGAAAAAAAAAAGGAAATGAAAAAGAGGGAGAGAGAGAGAAATAGAGTGTGAGAGGAAGAGAGAAGGAGAGAGGAGGGGAGATTAGGTGGACTGTCACACCAAAGTCGCTGTAAGTAGATTTGTAATATTGCAACAGAATTGCAAGTCAAAATCACGTAACGAAAGAATATCTTCTTTACGGACACCGGACACACCCCGTGGGGAGAGAGCGAAGAAAGAAAAAAAAATTGTGTTAATACTTTTATATAAAATAAATAAATACTTTCTCATTCGCTAAAAATGGATCAGGTTAATCACGGATTTAAATCAGAAAACGATAAAAACAATTTCATCATCATCATCGTCATCGTCATCGTCGTCATCATCATCATCATCGTCATCATCATCATCATCATCATCATCATCATCATCATCATCATCATCATCATCATCATCATCACGTCGTTTAACGCCTACTTTATGTCTCACGAGCGTTCGACTACATTTTTACAAGGTGGAACGATAAAATTGTCGCCCTAGAAAAGACGACATGATTCCATTTCCATTTGATGAAAACCGGTTTTCTTTTTTTTTGTTGTAGACCATCTACTAGTTGGCCAGTTGTGTACAAATCCCAAGAGTGATAAGAGCCTTCTATCATGTCTAAAAGTGACACAATGTTCAACAAGTGAGATCGGAGATGCGCCATTGTACAATGCATGCTCTCTATCGATCCAAGTTATGAAAAAGGACCATTGTCAGCACCCTCAAAATGCATCGTTGAATTGCCACGAATAACAGGAACATGCCAAGGGTTATGAAAACAAAGTTTCTGGCCACGATTATGATCTTTGGTTTGGTTTCAAGTGAGGACTGTATCATACCACTTCACATCTTCGAAGTCAGCTTCAAAGTCAAGATCAAAACCTACCTAGATGTGCTGAAGAGTATGGTGATCCCCTGGTGCAATCAGATGGCCGCTGGCAGACACTGGGAATGGCAGTAGGACTTGGCGCCAGCCCACAAGTCCAAAAGGACCCATGCTTGGCTTCAGAAAGAGTTATATGACTTTGTCTTCTGTCACTTGCCCCACCCCCTGCCTCCTCGACCTGAACCTGGTCGACTATTTGTTTGGTCATACGTCGAGAACATCACCAACATAACCTCCTACAAAACCAAAGTCAGCCTGATCATTGCCATCCGCTGAGTATTCGCCAAGCTCCCACCAGCGCTTGTGGAAAAGGCATGCTCCTAGTTCCAGACCAGTATCAAAGCGGTGATTGAGGCTGAAGGTGGCTACATTGAATAGACATCATCTCTACTACATAGTCAAGTTACCTGAATTGAATTTTTCAATAAAAGTTTTAAAATAAAGCTGTAATATTGTTTTCTTTAGGACGACAAATTTATCGTACTGCACTGTAGTAACTTCTTTCAAAGCATCATTCCAGAGGAATTTTCATTCTTGGCCCCCAAAACCAACAAAGATTAAATCATTCCTATAATGACCTATTCCCTGTTCAGTGGGAGTTTAGTTCTGTGCAGTTCTGGGAGGTCCATCCTCCCAGGCTTTGTCTTCTCTCTTTAAGAAGGGGTTAGTTTATTGCTAATCACCTGAGGTGCCCTCACCGGGGAATGCCAATGGGGCTGCCAAGGCACTTTTTGCACGTCAGAGTGCCCTCCTTGATGACGCTGACTCCTCAATCCCACTTTCCAACCCCGGTGTTTGAGTTCTTGCAGTGGAAGAGAACTAAACAGCTTCCAGAAATTGGAATTTCTCAGCTGTGGAACATATCACTAAATTTTACATAAGAATACACTTTTAGATTTTATATAGATTATCTAATTTTTATTTCTATAGAGAACATGCAAACATTGATTTTATATATATATCCAAGCTTTTTAGTCTTTCAATCTACGTGCTAAATAGCAAGATTTATGACTGCCTATAAACATTATTTTGCTAAGAACATTTTCATTTGATGAAATAAGCTATTTAGTGAAAATCCATGGAATAACTAAAAACCTTTAAAATTTTGTATTTGTTGAATAATAAATCTGTTGTGAATTTTTTAATTTACAAGATTTAACTCCAAATTTTCATTCATATATATATATATATATATATATATATATATATATATATATATATACTAGCATGGGTGCCCGGCGTTGCCCGGGTGTTTTGAGGTGTATGCTGAGCAAAAAAAAAAAAAAAGGGTCAATTTTTAAAAACTTTGACCGCTATTATCACCCCTTAAAATTTATTGTTTAGGGCTCGAATCAAGTTATAAAGTTAGATCCATGTCCAAGGAATCTATATCTAAAATTTCAAGTGTTTAGACCCAAAATTGTCGGAGGAGTTTGATAGAGTTCTCAAAGGTCAAATCGTTGAACTTTGACCCCTTAATCGCCAAATTTCTGGCCAAAAACTGATCACATCGATTTTCCCAAATCTCAGTACCCTGTATATCAAATTTCCAATCTGTAGGTTTAAAATTGACAGAGTTATTGTGTAGGGAAATGTACACAGACACACACAAACACGTTCACTTTTATATATATATATATATATATATATATATGCATGTGTGTGTATATATTTACATATATGTGTATATATATATATATATATATATATTTACATATATGTGCACATATATATATATATATATTTACATATAGGCATATATATACATGCATACATACATACATACATACACACACACACATATATATACAGAGAGAGAGAGAGCGAGAGAGAGGGTGAGAGAGAGATGTATGCAGGCACATATTTATACATATATATGTATGTATACATTGTACGTATGGGTGATGATCATCTCCAGG
>NC_136513.1:94082425-94177425 GCF_053919585.1 Euprymna scolopes
GTCTTGGGGAGGCCTCATGTTTTGACAGGCTTCTGGGCTTGACCTTTACTCCTGATCTTAAATGGAATACGTACATCAAATCTGTTGCCAAGGCCACTGGAAAAATAGTGGGATCTTTCTATCAATCCAGTAGATATCTCACTGCTGGTGAAATTCTCTATCTATATAAGAGCCAGATACGTCCAAGTATGGAATACTGCCACATATGGGCAGGAGCTGCTAGAAAAGACTTGTCCTGCCTTGATAGGGTTCAAAATAGACTTTGTGGCCTAGTGGGAGATGTCCTTTTCTCTTCGCTGCAACATCTATCTCACAGAAGAGATGTTGCGAGTTTGTCTCTGCTTTATCGTTATTATCATGGAAAGTGTTCGACTGAGCTTCAATCTATGGTCCCTCCTCGCCAAACTTTCACAAGAAACACTCGTCTAGCTGAAAACACTATCAATAATTCCCCCCCCACTCTTTATCTGTGCCTAAACCTAAACATAGATTCCATGAACAAAGCTTCTTTCTTAGAATTGCACGCCTGTGGAATTGTCTTCCATTTTCCTGCTTTCCAGCTGTCTATAATATGGTTGTCTTCAAGTCCAACGTGAACAAGTTTCTGATGAGCCATTCCACTTAAATTAACAAATTTACCGAACTTCCATTACTATTGATTATTATATTGTCCTTTTGACTACTCTACACTCTTTAACCCTTATCCTTGAGTGGCCTATCGGCCTTGATAAGTGGTGACGCCTATGTAAAAAAAACAAAAAAACAAAAGTACCAGTCGTTGACTCAGTTCAAATTTTTTTATATCAACTTTGTTTCCGTTCGTAGCCAAGAGTAACCAACAAAATGATGTTTCCTTACAAAGAGAAAATGTTATATATATAATAATATAACTATACAAGTCAATAAAGTTACTTTTATGGTAGAAAAGTTCATGTGTTCGTATTTTTAAGTAGTTTGTAAAAAAAATTTTTTTTTTAATTCCCGAACCGATTAAAAAAAAAAATCAAAATGGCAGCGACTTTGAAATGGAGAGCCCAGTTTTCAATTTGAAGGAGGGGCACCTGTGCATTCTGTGTTAACAATTTAAGAGAGTTCCGTCAACGTAAGGAATATTTATAAACATATTTTAATGTTTTCCGTTATTTTGTGCTTGAGGAATATTCAATTATGGGATGTGTAGTTTATATAAAAATTCATTTAAGTAGTTATCGCCGCAAATTTTGTTTTAATTTCGGTTCGCTGAAATTATTTCAAGTAAAGAGCATTAAAAACTATTTCAAAACAAAAAAAAAACATGAACTGAACTTTTATTGACTATGGTAACATTTATTTCTTGTATATTTATTTTTTCGAGTAGTCGTTTGTTGGCTTTTCTGCTAAACACTCTTACTAAATAATATTGACGAAATATTGAAAAACAAAAAACAAAAACAGTTTTGAAAAATAAAGAAGCTTTACTTACTTTAGCAAAATAATCCGAAACAGCAAAATGGGATATTAAAAAAGTAAACACGTAATTACTTTAGTTTTTTAAAGCAAAGAATCGATATAAATATGAATAAGAAGAAAATGGCGCCCTTTTCAAGCAGAACAGCTTCGTTTCAGTTTTACAGTATTGAACGATGTAGTACTGCGCCGTCGGATTCAGGGTTGTACTATTGTATTATAAAGAACATGCAGAAAGGGTTGTAATCAACTGAATTCCTTCTAGTACACTGACAAAAAAAAAGCTTAAACAGATATATAAATAAAAATAAAAAGGTTATTTAAATGTTTTTAAAAAGACACGTAATCACGTGAACAGGATTTTTTCCTTCTTTGACACAATAACAAGTAACGTTCTTATTTTTTATTATTTATCTATTTTCGAAAAAGTGCCACGTGCAAGTGGAGAAGGAAAAAAACAGAGTTATGCAAAATTTGTGTCGAGAATTGTCTAAAGTTTCAACTTTTTTTTTTTGCTTTCACTTTAATAAGAACGTGAATTTATGACGTGACTTTATTCGACACAATATGATTCAATTCAAAAAAATAAATAAAAGCTAATTATTAAGATTAAAGTTAAGGTGTTATTGTGGACCCTCACCCCTTTTAAAAAACCTTGTTAAACTTTGTGACATATTTACATTCTTTGGAGGTCAGGCGCGAACGAACACCCAATAATTTTATTATACCATATTTCTTCAAACTGAAACATAATTATCAAAGTATATTTATGCAAATAGATATGAAAAGTCTTTGTTAAAGTTTGTGCCATATTTTCATGGCGTACAGGCGCGAACGCAGACCCCCACAATTTTATTATACCATCCCTATTTAAGTTTAAACATACTTATCAAAGTATTCTTATGTACATCTAAATCAAAAACCCTTGTAAACGTTTTTTTTTTCATACTTTGGGAGCCAGGCGCGAACACAGACCCCACAATTTTTATGAACCACCGTTCTGCCAGATCAAACATACCCATTCCTTATCCTCGATACATCTTCTATTATTATATGTAATAAGTTTTTTAAAATAGTCAACCATATAGGAGCCTATTCGTAACCAGACACACACACACACACACACACACACACACAGCTTTATATTATAAATATATATATATATATACTAGTATGGGTGCCCGGCATTGCCCGGGTGTTTGGAGGTGTGTGTTGAGCAAAAAAAAAAAAGTGGTATTAGGAAAGCAGGCTTGAACCGTGAAGGAGGAAAAGAACAGGAAAAAAAAATGTGACATCTTTGCTGTTACGACCACTGCCAAACTGGGAGTGACATAGGTTTTAATTAAGGCTAGACAATCGAAAAGAGGGGATGACTTTCGAAAATATCAGTGAAAAAAACGAACCCTCCCTGTAGAAAAGTGCCCAGTTGAGGGTGAAGAAATTAATGATTTTAGCTAATTTTTCGGTATTTGTCGTCTGAAGGGTCAAACTTCAAAACGATACTGAGCTTGTGAAAATCTGTTGCCTCTGTCAAAAGTTTTAGGCAAACATGCAAACATACATACATACATTTATATATTGGTATCTCAAATTTTCAACCCAAACCGATTAAAAAGCTTCCCCTATCTCTGAATACCCTTTATGTAAAATTTCAAATGTTTAGACCAGAAATTGTCTGAGTAATTTGGTAGAGATAGCAGGTGTCAAATTTTTTAAAAACTTTGACCCCTATTATGACCTCTTAACATTTATTGTTTTGGGCTCAAGCCAAGTTATTAAGTTAGATCCATGTCCAAAAAACCTATATCTAAAATTTCAATTGTTTATACCCAAAATTGGCGGAGGAGTTTGGTAGAGTTCTCGAAGGTCAAATCGTTGAACTTTGACCTCTTAACAGCCAAATTTCTGGCCGTAAACGGATTACAAAGATTTTCCCAAATCTGAGTACCCTGTATATCAAATTATGAGTCTGTAAACTGAAAATTGACTGAGTTATTGTGTAGGGAAATATACAGAGACAGGCAGACACACACACACACATACACAGACAGACAGACACTTTCACTTTTATATATATATAACTACTTCATTTTCTCACATAAAATCAATATACGAAAGTATAAATTTATGCGTAAACTTTAAGTATTTACTTCAAAAGTGCTCAATACGTAGGTAGAGCTAGTTAGTTATAAAATATATATGGCGATTAAGCTACACTGAATATTCCGCGTTTCATCCACTCTAGGATTCTTCAGGCTTATGCGCGAATTTTGTGGTTGTCTGCCCTTCTATTGAGATTTTAGTTAGCCAATCAGCTTTCTAGTATCCACCATGCCCTTCCTATCAGCCAATGGGCATGCACTTACCGGACAAAGGCTTATTTGATCTCTGGTTGACCTATTCCTTTGTGTATGCTCTATTTTGTCTGGATATCTAGCTTTAAATTTACGTTAGTTTTTTTTTATGTTAGTTTATATATATATATATATATATATATATATATATATATATATATATATATATATATATATATATATGTAATTGGTTGGTTTCTGTTTAAAAGCATTGGTAAATAGGAAATCAAATATAATATGTATATGGAAATACGTTTTAAAGTCATAGCAATGAAAAAAAGAAATAACCATTTAAAATTATAGTTATTTTGGTGAAGAGATTTGCCTTTGTCAAGAATTTTTTTTTTTTTTCCTTTTGTTGAATTACAATTAAATGCACATGAACCGCCTAAATTACAATCATGAGGCGTGAGTAAAAAAAAATTTGAGAAATACTCACCTATTACGTAGAATATCATGTTAGCCTCAAAGAGGCATGACACAATAAAAGCGAGGCAGATGGTCGAGAAGAGCTGTTTCGTGGCTGGCGGGTAACGCCAAGTCAGCAGGCTGAAACAAAATGAAAAAAAAAATCATTCTTTGTATCTCTCATCAAAATTACCAGAATTTGTTTCAGAATTTTTACTTTTACACCCACGTGACTAAATGAAGTTGAAAAACAAGCTAAGTGTTTGACTAAAATCAACAGCAACCCAAACGCTTGCTTTTTCATTAGCTATTTGTGAGTGTACAAGAACAAAAACAAGCTGAAAGCGAGACAAATTTCCAATCTAACAGCCTAACCCCTCCCCCCCATGTGCACGCAGAAGGAGAGGTCAGCGAAAAAAAAATGGATGAGTAACAATAATAATAAATTAGTGGGACCTGTGGAAATTCCACAGAAGACTCATTCATATGTAATATATTGATGTTGGCATTCTGTAGATGTTCAGCGTAAATGGAGGCGCTCTGATATTATTTTAGCTTTTTTTTTGTTAAAACTGCAAAAGTATTTATCTAAGCTAGCACTAATTTACACTATTGAACCTAATCAGGTTTTAATTGAGATAGGATATACCTAGATCTATGCAAACAATTTTGAACTACCTCCTGTCATTTATTGAGTAGATTTTCTTTAGACATTATTATATATGATTCTAGAGTGCAAAGGTTGCAACATCCAGAATTATTTACAGAGTATTTCCCAGTATAGACCATTTCAATTTTTATTCAATGTTATTTTTTCTAGGTTTACTTACCTATTTTGCCAATGATATCGATTTCTTCTTATTACTTACAATAGGTTTTTAAATGATGCTTATATAAATCTGTTCTTGAATTGGTAACTGTGGACCCTATATGTTCTGATTCTAGTATTATCAATGACTTCACATTTATATACTATATTAGAAATGAGACATTTACATTCTAAAGGACATTCATTAATATTTCTACAGTTACAAAGTGATTCATCTGCAGTATTTTGATTAGTTAAATAACCACACACACATACACACACACGCACACACATACACATATATTTATATAAAATAAAATCAATATAAAAATTTTTATGACTGAAATAAAAAAATGTAGAAATACTGCAAACATTTCACATACCTGTTAATTTTTTCCAAATTATCCGCCAAGGCACCGAGAGTATTCTGATTGAGTGAGAATAAAAAAAGAATAAAAGACAGAATTAGAAATTTTTGGCATAAAGATTTTGATTATTTAGACTATTGTTCTCATTTCGGTTGTTATTCTGACAGCGTTTCAAATGGTCCACATGAGTCTGTGGCATAATGGATTAAGTGCTAAGAAATAATCAGTTCTAAATTATAGCCTTTTGGAGGTCCAAGGTTCAATTCTAAGTACAGTCTAGCAAACATGTATGCAGTGTCTAATCTATATATATAAAAGCGAAAATGTATGTATGTATGTATGTATGTACGCTTTTCCCCAATGTCCACAAAAGGCTTCTTTCAGAAAAGCGCTTGCTCGGTTCACAACTTCTTAAAACTTTTATATCATCTATAAGTTGTAATATCTCAGAGTTACCCACGGAGCTCGCCTGTCTATTTAATTTTATTGACTTTCAAACGTTAATTATTCCACATTTCCCGCATCGGCACGCGTTACATTCGGTTTTCGGTAGAAAAAAAAGCGAAACTCGACTCTAATCACAGACCGAAAGCCAGTTGTCTCAAGAGAGCTAAGTAACGTTTGTTCAATGTCGACTTCGTCATATCAGACTGTAGCTTTCATTTCGCTCCTCCTAATAAACAGGGAGCGGGTTTTTAAAAACAAACAAACCGATTTATTCAAAACTGTCCCGCACAAAATCGTAACTGCTGAATACCTATCGCCGTCACGTCAATCAAAAACGCGCACCTGTTTTTTTTTTAAAACACTTTACTATATTCCAACTGCGCGTCGTGAAGGCTTCGGGTTTTTTTCACATACCCCGAAAAATACCCGGGCAACGCCGGGTACCCCTCGCTAGTAATATAATAAAGTATTACTTAAAACTTCTACCCTATCATAGGCGATAGAACAAAAACAATCTATCTCTTTAAATTAATTTTCGTTCGAAATTCTATACAAATTCCTGAGTTTGGCATAAAGATTTCCAAATTCGATACGATGCACCTGAAGAAGGTGACACTGATCGAAACATTGTGAGAATAACACCTAAAATGAGAAAATCTGAATAATCCAAACTACCAGAATCCATGGAAATTCCATGTACAAGGCTGGTTATAAAAGTAATGAATCCTATTTTTTAACAAAGGAATTTAAAAAGTTGGAGAACTACGAAGATGGGAGAGGTACCATTAAAATGAGCAACCTTTTGTGCTTCAGAATTCATTTTTCTACATAGTCACCACCATTCTCAAAGCACTTTTGCCAGTGATAGGGTGGTGACTGTGCATGGGATGTCCAGAGTGCGCTTTGTCACTCACAAATCGTTGAACTCATCTCCTAACTGTGCTGACATCAGCTATATCAGTTTTATAAACATTCAACAGTGAATTTTGATTGGTTCAATTTTTTGTACATGGAGAAATTCAATAACACATCTGTTTCTGACAAAAGTCCATGACAGGTGTTGCTTTCTTAGTTTCACATTGTCAATATCTATAACAGAGAGATGAAACTTTCAGGTCATAAATGCATAAGTTCAGTCATCATAGCAATGCAATTTGCAGTCCCCTCTGATCCATTCGACCAGAATAAAAAAAAGTAGGAGACATTACTTTTGGAATGCCTCATGTATAATTCATGTGTTGTACATTGCTGTTATGTTAAAAAATATTTTTGATGTTTGATGCAAACTCAAACCCCATGATATTATTGTATCACCATCATTATAGAACTGATACTACATCTTGATCCTAGTCCAACAGCTAAGAAAGTGTATTTTAGTCTGAGTTTAACATTCAACACAACAGCAGCTGGGAGGTGACGATGGCTCAGTGGTTAATGATACGGCCTGACAATCTGGGTGTACCAAGTTTGAGTTCAATTTGTTCCACAGAAACAATTTTACTTAAGAGCATTGGCAACTTTCACATGATCCCTCTCGCAAATACCTGATGTCTTTCTAGAAAAGAATTCTAACTAGAAAGACATCATGGAAACGAATGCCAACAATTATCCTCAGATTCATGCGAAATGAATGAATGATGCTCAACAACAATAGCAGGGAGTTGACGGTGGCTCGGTGGTTAACGATGCGGATTGACAACCTGAGTGTGTCAACTTTGAATCCAGTTCATTGCACAGAAACACTTTTATTTAGGAATATTGGCAACCTTCATATGGTTCCTTCTTTGAATACCCGATATCTCTTCTAGAGACGAATGCCAATAAAATCATCATGAATAATGCTTCTCCTCATTCTTGTTCTCCGCATCACCAGCATCAGCATCATCATCATCATCATCAAAAATAACAACATTAGATGAATCTTTTCAAAATTATTTAACTTTGCATTGCACGTTTGTTGATCTTATCCTAAAAAAAAAAAAAAAGGGGGGGGGGGGTCGTCGTCATTGTCACCATAATTGCATTTGGTATAACATCAGTTTTACATGCTGGCATGTGTTGGACAGCTTTTCGAAATTAATTCTATGCTAACTTATCTCTGGCCAAGTCTTTATTCTGCACACATTACTTTACACTCTCCAGATTTAATTTTCCTCTGGGGCATCAAATCTAAGCTTATCTTTAAAACTTCCATTGGACATCCATCATATTATTCACATATCATTTCTCTCCATGCAACACATCTGATTCTGTTACCTCAACTGTTCTACATCTACTAACCCATGAACTTTCATTCCTTATTTCAATGTGACCAAACCAAGTGAGTCTCCTGTTCTACATACATCAGTCATCAGATCTAAGCTTATCTTTAAAACTTTCATTGCACATTCATCATTATAATTACTCTCCATGCAACACATACCATCAACCCTCACTGTCCATGTTTTACTTCCATACATCATCACATTGCATACATATGTTTGTTAGACTCTTTTCTTGATTGACAGTAGTAATACTCTGCTGGTTAGGAATTGATTTCCAAACTAACTTATCTCTAGCCAGGTCTTTATTTATCCATCTTTCTCTCAAGTCTTTTATTGTTACTTCCCATGTTTTCCTTGGGATTCCCATGTGAACCAAACTTGGTATCAAAACTTTCTATAAATGTACTAACCTCAGAACTTATCCACTCTTTCAAAATGTGACCAAAACTTTCACAAGAAACACTTGTCTAGCTACAACCTCTATCAACAATTTCCTCCGCTCTCTATCTGTGCATAAATGTAAATGTAAATTCCCTGAACAAAGCTTCTTTCTTAGAACTGCCCACTTGTGGAACTTTGTTCTACTAGCCTGTTTTCTATCTACCTAAAACATGGTTGTCTTCAAGTCTAATGTAAACAAACTAACTTATCTTTGACCAGATCTTTATTCATTCATTTTTCTCTCAAGTTCATCATTGTTTTCTCCCATGTTTCCCTTGACCTCCTGTGTGCTAACCTGTTACTGAAACTGTTCGACATTTACTAACCCAAGAATACATCCATTCTTTCAATGTGGCCATACCATTAAAGTTTCCTGATCTGCACAAATCTCCTTATACTGTCCAGATTTAATCTTCTATTGGAGTTCATCAAAACTAAGCCGGACTTCAAAACTCACATTACACATCCATCATATCATTCTCATATAATTTCTCTCCATGCAACACATATCCTCAACCTTCACTAATCATGTTTCACTTCCATACATCATTACACTGCATACATATATACACACACAGACTCTTCTCTTGGTAATGTTCTGCTGGTTAGTAATGGTAGAAAAGTTCTATGAAGTTATTCCATCCATTTCTAACTCTTGCAATCATACTAGCACCTGCTCCCGCTTGTGTTCCAATCATATTACGACAACAATACATGTACAAACATGAAATTGCTCACCTGCACTTTCTTGGCCACTTGAAGTACAACGTTAAATTTATCGGACACACCTTTATCTTTATTATCCTCAGATTCCTACAAAGAAAAGATCAAAAAAAAAAAAAAAATAGAGATTATATTTTTGAAATTTTTGAAATGAGGATGATAATTTGTATTATTCGAATTATTCGGACTACTGTTCTCATCTTGAGTGTTTTATTTTTTACAATGTTTCAGCTGATGAAACCTCTGACCTTTTTCAGATGTATCTTGTGAAATTTAGGAATTTTTCTGTCAAACTTAGTGTAACCGATAAAGTAACAAATAAAATTCAGTTGTAAGCGACACTCTTCTAGAGGTTGAAGGTTAAATCTTCAATATGAGCGATACTAAGAATACAATTGCGAATTACTTAAAACTTATACTCGGTCATGGCTGATGGAACAAGAACATGCTATATTAGTGGATTAAATTAAATGTTCTGTTTGAAATTCCATGCAGATTCCTGAGTTCTATAGAAAGATTTCCGTGCACTACAAGATACGCCGGAAGAAGGTTGGAAACTACATTGGCTGAAACATTGTGAAAATAACACTCAGGATGAGAAAAGTCGTCCGAAGAATCTAAATACTGCCCCCCTCCCCCGCCTCCAAACTGCAATTTTCAGAATAGCTAGTAAATGATTTCTATTATCAAAATTTTACAAAAATCTAAAGTACTTTAAATTTTTCCAGTACCTTTTTTCTCCTTTTGTATAAACTATATTAAACTAAATACAGCCCACATTACTAACTCTCACTCTTTATTTATAAAACTGTTATCTTTGTTTTTTTTTTTGTTGACGACAAACTGAGTTATAAAAAATTAGAAGAAAAAAGAAAACTTTTTCAGATGTATCTTGTGAAATTTGGGAATTTTTCTATCAAACTTAGTATAACAGATAAATTACTAATTAAAATTATGACACTCTTCTGGAGGTTGAAGGTTTAATCCTCAGTGCAGGTGATACTAAGAATACAATTCCGAATTACTTAAGACTTCTACACACTCATGATTGATGGAATGAGAACATGCTACTGTAACAGATTACATATGAGTTTGTGTGAAAATATCAGCAGTAGCTGAACAGATGACTAGCAAAGGTTTTAGCAGCAGCAGCAGCCGTTCGAGCATTATGTAAATTAACAAGTGTGCATGACAAGAAAAAGAAAACTAAGAACAGCACGTGGTTAGGAGAAGTAAAAGTATACGCCAAAAAAGATGGACGTGTAAAATTGAAGGCGAGAAATGATTGGCATGAGGTCAGGAGAAAAAAAGTGCGTGCTAGGCCCCGTGGTGGTAGAGAGAGACTTTTAAGCTGGTGTCGAGATGGCAGGGTTTTGTTTAATACCATTACTTTCTAAACAATGTCTGCTTCTTGCTTTTTTTTTTTACTGTTCATTTTGCAGACGAAATGAACAGTAAAAAGAAAAAAAAAAAGAAATCAAAAAGCAAGCATTGTTTGGAAAGTAACGGTATTAAATGATTTTTGTTAAAACAGAAAAATGCTGAGTCGGATTTATCTATCTTTGTTTGTTTGTTCCTGCAACGGTAACCACAGTACACTACCTCTGTGAATTCAATAGGAGGTTCTGTTCCAAAAACGTTTGACAAAAAGATTCCCGAGTTGGACAAGATACACCTGAAGAAGGTTGGAAGTTACATTGTTTGTTGAAGGTTTTTTTCATAAAACGACAAACAAAAAAATTAATAGCTATGAAATCTACTCCTTGTACCGTTTTCAGAATCTTTGATAATGAAAAGAGGTTGACAAGTCTGTCTGTGGTGATCAGCCGGACTTTGTCTTATATCCAGGATAACCCGGATGAGAAAATACACATAACCCCAATAGGCAATGTCTTCTTTTCAGAATGTTGAATAAAGATGGAAAACAAAAACAAATTCACACAATTTTCTTATATCAATTCAAGCTAGGCCGAAAAGCTGCTGAAACAGCTCACGATATCAACAAAGCATTTGGCCCAGGAACCACTACTGAACGCATAGCACAATGGTGGTTTAAGAAATTTCGTGGCGGCGACGAGAGTCTTGAAGATTATGAGCGTAGTGGTCGGTCATCGGATGCTGACAACGATCAATTAAGAGCCTTAGTCGAAGCCAATCCTCACACAACTGTTTGAGAATTTTCTTCTGAATTAGACATAACATATACAACAATTTCCAACCACTTGAAAGATTGGAAAGATAAAAAAAACTCGATAAATAGGTACCGCACAAATTGAACAACAATGAAAAGAAACACCATTATGAAGTGTCATCTTCTCTTCTTTTACGCAACAAGAACGACACGTTTCATGACTGGGTTTTGACTTGAGATGAAAAGTGGGTTCTTTACAACAACTAGTGATGCTCAACTCAGTGGTTGGATGGTGACAAAGCTCTATGATATTTCCCGAAGCCAGAGTTTCACCAAAAGAAGGTTATGCTGACTGTTTGGTGGTCTGCGACTGGTTTCATCCATTAGAGTTTATTGGCAAAACCATTATAGCAGAAAAGTACTGTCAACAAATGAAATGCATCAACAACACCCAACATGAGTCAACAGAAAAAGCCCAATTCTCCTCCTTGACAATGTCCGACCACACGTTGCTAAATTGAACCTGCAGAAGTTGAATGAATTGGGCTACGAAACTCTGCCTCATCCACCATATTCTCCAGACCTCTCACCTATCGACTATCACTTTTTCAAGCATCTCAATAACTTTCTGCGTGAGAAACACTTCAAAAACCTAAGCGATATGACCCGAATTAATTGCTACCAGAACACAAGATATTTACATTATTAGCATAAATACACTTGTTTTGCGTGTTGATTCTGATGGTGCTTATTTCGATCAATAAATTTTTGTTTGAGACAAGATATGTTCATTTGAATTTAAAAGTTAAAAACTACAAGAATTTTCTTGTCAACCTGATAACATCAGGAATATATATATATATATATATATATATGTATGTATATATGTATGTATATATATGTATATATATATATATATATATAAAACTATTTCATACTGTATATATATATATATATATATATATATATATATATATATATATATATAAAACTACTTCATTTACTCACATAAAATTAATAAACGAAAGTATAGATTTATGCGTAAACTTTAAGTATTTACTTCAAAAGTGCTCAATACGTAGGTAGAGCTAGTTAGTAATTTATAAAAAATATATATGCCGATTAAGTTGCATTGAATATTCCGCATTTCATCCACTCTAGGATTCTTCAGGCTTATGAAGAATTCTAGAGTGGATGAAACGCGGAATATTCAGTGTAGCTTAATCGCCATATATATTTTATAAATTACTATATATATATATGTGCTTTCTTTTTATTCGGTCCATTGTATCTCTGATTCTTTTCAATTCGTATCTCAGATACAAAAATTACCTTTATCTAAAAATACCGAGTTCTTGGCTTCCTTTGACATTAATAGTCTTTATACTAATATACCTTTGGATGAAACCATTGGTATTTGTGCTGACTATCTATACCGTGGCCCCTTAAAATCTCCACAATTTCCTGAACGAATTTTTGTTGAACTAATGGAACTTGCTACTAAATCAGTCTCCTTTAGTTTCAACAACATTATGTACCGTCAAATTGATGGGATATCAATGGGTAGCCCTCTTGGTCCTTCATTAGCCAATATTTTCGTTGGATTTTTGGAAAACGAATTATTTTCCAAAATTATTAAGCCAGCATTCTACACACGCTACGTTGATGATACTTTTGCATGCTTTCCCTCTCGGAGCGAAGCTAAACAGTTTCTTCGTCTTCTTTGCAACCTGCATCCATCTTTACAATTTACTATGGAGGTTGAAGACTGTAGCTCTCTCCCATTCCTCGACGTTCGTGTTTCTAAAGTTGGTACTACGTTTGAGACCTCTGTTTATAGAAAACCTACATTTACAGGGCTCTATCTTAATTGGTTTTCTTTTGCCCCTCAGTCTAGAAAAATAAACCTCATTAGCGCTCTTACGCATCGTGCACTTATGATTTGTTCACCAAACCGTCTTGATACGGAACTTGGTGAAATTACAACTATTTTTCTTAATAATGGATATCCCATTAATATAATAAAATCTACTATTGAACGTAAAATTACTACATTTAATAGCGGTAAACATATTGGTCCATCACGTTGTCCCATTTATCTAAAATTACCATGGTTGGGTCCTGATGGCCTTCATATTGTTAAAAGGATTTCTTCTGCTACTCAACGATGTTTTCCAGCTACTATGCTTAGAGTAGTTTACACAACTCGAACCTTTTTCTCTTCTTTTCGTAAAGATGTTTTGCCAACCATTCAAAAGAACTCTGTTGTTTATAAATTCGTTTGTCAGTGTGGAGCTGACTACGTTGGCAAAACGTCCCAAAGATTAGAAATGAGAATATCCCAACATATCCCTCGGGATATTCGACTACACCAGGTTTCGAGAGCATCCGGGCACTCCCAGGCTCATGAGTCTGCCATTGGCGATCACCTGTTGAGTATAAATAGGTGTGCCGATCAATATTCCGATGGGTGGTTTTCTGTTTTATACAGTGCTAGGTCGAACTATCATCTCAATATCATTGAGGCGTTAGTTATTAACAACTCTCGACCTAGCCTGTGTAGACAAAAGATTCTTAGACATCAGTTGGAGATATTCATTGATTTAAAACCACCTGAACAGTGAGATTTTTTTTTTTTTTTTTTTTTTCTCCACTGTTCTTCCAACTGTAACCAAAATTCCCCTCTTCCCTCATTCGTTTTCTTAGTTTTTAATCTATCATTCTGACGTTTCCTCTTAGAGGGTCAGACGATAAGGCCTTAGGGAAAATTTTAATTTCACCTGCCCATTTCTTGTTTTTTTTTTGGTATTTAAATTAAATTATGTTTCCTCTGAAATTTCTCCTTCCATTCTGCTGTACCAAAAATTTACTTACATATTTTCGAGGTCGGTACAACTCACAATTTATCAAAACGTTAAACAAAGTTATACGTATTAAAAATAAGTTAATCGTTTTGAAGTGTAGGATGGAATTTCTTAAATCTTGCCGCCTAAATCATGTTGCTCCCGGTTATATCTGCCATCGTATTTCTAAAATTAAATGTAGAAATACATTGGCAGTTCAACGTGTTTTCCTACAAGATGAAATCCTGTTTAATTCTGATACATATAATTCGTTACGTAGTAAACACCTTTTTCTTTGGGCCATGGTTTGGAAAGAACTATCTTTCTTTGATAAACTCCGTTTTTCTAGGTTTTTATCCATCGGCGATAATTTTACCCGTATTAAATGTACTTCTTCTTATGATAAATATTTAAAAAATTTAATTACTAAGAAGTTTGGGATTATAACAAATTTGGATAAACATATATTTAATTATTCTTCTCATGTTTTGTCCACTACAGAAGAATTTGTTTTATCTGCTGGCTTACAATTTTGCATTCCTCCCCCTTCTGTTGATAAAATCTCAGTATTTAGTGAAATTGAATTATTGTATACTCAATTAAAACACCATTCGCCTATCTCTACTGATGAATTAACTAGTGTTAAAATTCAGTTGGGCGAATTAGGTCGGAGGTTTTCTGCCATAAATACTAAATCTAGTGATTTTGTTTGGCAGAAAAATCATTTTGAAGCCGCAAAATTAATTAGGTCTAATCCCGACATTTACCTTTCTCGCCCGGATAAAGGATCGGGCGTTGTTATACTGTACAAAACGGATTATATCTCCAAAATGTTACAAATCTTGGACGATAAAAGTAAGTTTCTCCGTTTGGGTGATTTATGCCATGATGATACTTTTCGTATGGAAATAAAAATCCAGAAAAGATTTCTTCAACTTCATAAAAGCGGATTTATTTCTAAGGAGATTTATGATAGAATCCGACCCATCGGTTCTCAAAGGCCTAGAATGTACGGTTTACCCAAGGTCCATAAACCCAACATTCCTTTGCGACCCATTTTATCTATGTTGGGTTCTGCACAACACGAACTTGGTAAATGGCTAGTTGACCTTCTTAAACCTGTGCTTTCTTTTTATTCGGTCCATTGATCTCTGATTCTTTTCAATTCGTATCTCAGATACAAAAATTACCTTTATCTAAAAATATCGAGTTCTTGGCTTCCTTTGACATTAATAGTCTTTATACTAATATACCTTTGGATGAAACCATTGGTATTTGTGCTGACTATCTATACCGTGGCCCCTTAAAATCTCCACAATTTCCTGAACGAATTTTTGTTGAACTAATGGAACTTGCTACTAAATCAGTCTCCTTTAGTTTCAACAACATTATATACCGTCAAATTGATGGGATATCAATGGGTAGCCCTCTTGGTCCTTCGTTAGCCAATATTTTCGTTGGATTTTTGGAAAACGAATTATTTTCCAAAATTATTAAGCCAGCATTCTACACACGCTACGTTGATGATACTTTTGCATGCTTTCCCTCTCGGAGCGAAGCTAAACAGTTTCTTTGTCTTCTTTGCAACCTGCATCCATCTTTACAATTTACTATGGAGGTTGAAGACTGTAGCTCTCTCCCATTCCTCGACGTTCATGTTTCTAAAGTTGGTACTACGTTTGAGACCTCTGTTTATAGAAAACCTACATTTACAGGGCTCTATCTTAATTGGTTTTCTTTTGCCCCTCAGTCTAGAAAAATAAACCTCATTAGCGCTCTTACGCATCGTGCACTTATGATTTGTTCACCAAACCGTCTTGATACGGAACTTGGTGAAATTACAACTATTTTTCTTAATAATGGATATCCCATTAATATAATAAAATCTACTATTGAACGTAAAATTACTACATTTAATAGCGGTAAACATATTGGTCCATCACGTCGTCCCATTTATCTAAAATTACCATGGTTGGGTCCTGATGGCCTTCATATTGTTAAAAGGATTTCTTCTGCTACTCAACGATGTTTTCCAGCTACTATGCTTAGAGTAGTTTACACAACTCGAACCTTTTTCTCTTCTTTTCGTAAAGATGTTTTGCCAACCATTCAAAAGAACTCTGTTGTTTATAAATTCGTTTGTCAGTGTGGAGCTGACTACGTTGGCAAAACGTCCCAAAGATTAGAAATGAGAATATCCCAACATATCCCTCGGGATATTCGACTACACCAGGTTTCGAGAGCATCCGGGCACTCCCAGGCTCATGAGTCTGCCATTGGCGATCACCTGTTGAGTATAAATAGGTGTGCCGATCAATATTCCGATGGGTGGTTTTCTGTTTTATACAGTGCTAGGTCGAACTATCATCTCAATATCATTGAGGCGTTAGTTATTAACAACTCTCGACCTAGCCTGTGTAGACAAAAGATTCTTAGACATCAGTTGGAGATATTCATTGATTTAAAACCACCTGAACAGTGAGATTTTTTTTTTTTTTTTTTTTTTCTCCACTGTTCTTCCAACTGTAACCAAAATTCCCCTCTTCCCTCATTCGTTTTCTTAGTTTTTAATCTATCATTCTGACGTTTCCTCTTAGAGGGTCAGACGATAAGGCCTTAGGGAAAATTTTAATTTCACCTGCCCATTTCTTGTTTTTTTTTTGGTATTTAAATTAAATTATGTTTCCTCTGAAATTTCTCCTTCCATTCTGCTGTACCAAAAATTTACTTACATATTTTCGAGGTCGGTACAACTCACAATTTATCAAAACGTTAAACAAAGTTATACGTATTAAAAATAAGTTAATCGTTTTGAAGTGTAGGATGGAATTTCTTAAATCTTGCCGCCTAAATCATGTTGCTCCCGGTTATATCTGCCATCGTATTTCTAAAATTAAATGTAGAAATACATTGGCAGTTCAACGTGTTTTCCTACAAGATGAAATCCTGTTTAATTCTGATACATATAATTCGTTACGTAGTAAACACCTTTTTCTTTGGGCCATGGTTTGGAAAGAACTATCTTTCTTTGATAAACTCCGTTTTTCTAGGTTTTTATCCATCGGCGATAATTTTACCCGTATTAAATGTACTTCTTCTTATGATAAATATTTAAAAAATTTAATTACTAAGAAGTTTGGGATTATAACAAATTTGGATAAACATATATTTAATTATTCTTTTCATGTTTTGTCCACTACAGAAGAATTTGTTTTATCTGCTGGCTTACAATTTTGCATTCCTCCCCCTTCTGTTGATAAAATCTCAGTATTTAGTGAAATTGAATTATTGTATACTCAATTAAAACACCATTCGCCTATCTCTACTGATGAATTAACTAGTGTTAAAATTCAGTTGGGCGAATTAGGTCGGAGGTTTTCTGCCATAAATACTAAATCTAGTGATTTTGTTTGGCAGAAAAATCATTTTGAAGCCGCAAAATTAATTAGGTCTAATCCCGACATTTACCTTTCTCGCCCGGATAAAGGATCGGGCGTTGTTATACTTAACAAAACGGATTATATCTCCAAAATGTTACAAATCTTGGACGATAAAAGTAAGTTTCTCCGTTTGGGTGATTTATGCCATGATGATACTTTTCGTATGGAAATAAAAATCCAGAAAAGATTTCTTCAACTTCATAAAAGCGGATTTATTTCTAAGGAGATTTATGATAGAATCTGACCCATCGGTTCTCAAAGGCCTAGAATGTACGGTTTACCCAAGGTCCATAAACCCAACATTCCTTTGCGACCCATTTTATCTATGTTGGGTTCTGCACAACACGAACTTGGTAAATGGCTAGTTGACCTTCTTAAACCTGTGCTTTCTTTTTATTCGGTCCATTGTATCTCTGATTCTTTTCAATTCGTATCTCAGATACAAAAATTACCTTTATCTAAAAATACCGAGTTCTTGGCTTCCTTTGACATTAATAGTCTTTATACTAATATACCTTTGGATGAAACCATTGGTATTTGTGCTGACTATCTATACCGTGGCCCCTTAAAATCTCCACAATTTCCTGAACGAATTTTTGTTGAACTAATGGAACTTGCTACTAAATCAGTCTCCTTTAGTTTCAACAACATTATGTACCGTCAAATTGATGGGATATCAATGGGTAGCCCTCTTGGTCCTTCGTTAGCCAACATTTTCGTTGGATTTTTGGAAAACGAATTATTTTCCAAAATTATTAAGCCAGCATTCTACACACGCTACGTTGATGATACTTTTGCATGCTTTCCCTCTCGGAGCGAAGCTAAACAGTTTCTTCGTCTTCTTTGCAACCTGCATCCATCTTTACAATTTACTATGGAGGTTGAAGACTGTAGCTCTCTCCCATTCCTCGACGTTCGTGTTTCTAAAGTTGGTACTACGTTTGAGACCTCTGTTTATAGAAAACCTACATTTACAGGGCTCTATCTTAATTGGTTTTCTTTTGCCCCTCAGTCTAGAAAAATAAACCTCATTAGCGCTCTTACGCATCGTGCACTTATGATTTGTTCACCAAACCGTCTTGATACGGAACTTGGTGAAATTACAACTATTTTTCTTAATAATGGATATCCCATTAATATAATAAAATCTACTATTGAACGTAAAATTACTACATTTAATAGCGGTAAACATATTGGTCCATCACGTTGTCCCATTTATCTAAAATTACCATGGTTGGGTCCTGATGGCCTTCATATTGTTAAAAGGATTTCTTCTGCTACTCAACGATGTTTTCCAGCTACTATGCTTAGAGTAGTTTACACAACTCGAACCTTTTTCTCTTCTTTTCGTAAAGATGTTTTGCCAACCATTCAAAAGAACTCTGTTGTTTATAAATTCGTTTGTCAGTGTGGAGCTGACTACGTTGGCAAAACGTCCCAAAGATTAGAAATGAGAATATCCCAACATATCCCTTGGGATATTCGACTACACCAGGTTTCGAGAGCATCCGGGCACTCCCAGGCTCATGAGTCTGCCATTGGCGATCACCTGTTGAGTATAAATAGGTGTGCCGATCAATATTCCGATGGGTGGTTTTCTGTTTTATACAGTGCTAGGTCGAACTATCATCTCAATATCATTGAGGCGTTAGTTATTAACAACTCTCGACCTAGCCTGTGTAGACAAAAGATTCTTAGACATCAGTTGGAGATATTCATTGATTTAAAACCACCTGAACAGTGAGATTTTTTTTTTTTTTTTTCTCCACTGTTCTTCCAACTGTAACCAAAATTCCCCTCTTCCCTCATTCGTTTTCTTAGTTTTTAATCTATCATTCTGACGTTTCCTCTTAGAGGGTCAGACGATAAGGCCTTAGGGAAAATTTTAATTTCACCTGCCCATTTCTTGTTTTTTTTTGGTATTTAAATTAAATTATGTTTCCTCTGAAATTTCTCCTTCCATTCTGCTGTACCAAAAATTTACTTATATATATATATATATATATATATATATATATATATATATATATAATCACTACATGTTGTTTATATTTATCTATTTATTTGTACATAAATAATTGGGAATTGTTTTAATTAAAGGGACCTGTACAACATCTAATAATGACTGCAAATTGTTTTTGCATTCAAAAACAGTTGCCTGACATGTGAAACATCCTACACACATTGAAGCTGGTAAGCCATCATTTTTTGTCTCCACTGTGGCAATTTTCAAACTACAGAAGACAATAAATTGGATATGATGATGATCATGCAGGAGACAAACAAACAAAAAAAAAAAAAATAAAAAAAAATTAAAACAAAAAAAAACAAATAAAAAAATTAAAACAAAAAAACAAATAAAAAAAAATTAAAACAAAAAACAAATAAAAAAAAATTAAAACAAAAAACAAATAAAAAAAAAATTAAAACAAAAGAACAAAAAAAAATTTAAAAAAAAACAAATAAAAAAAATTAAAACAAAAAAAAAACAAATAAAAAAATTAAAACAAAAAAAACAAAAAAAAAATTAAAACAAAAAAACAAATAAAAAATTAAAACAAAAAAAAACAAATAAAAAAAATTAAAACAAAAAAACAAATAAAAAAAAAAAAAAAATAAAAAATTTAAAAAAAAAATTAAAACAAAAAAAAAAGACAAAAAACAAATACTTACTTTCACTTCTTCCCCTGGATCAAGGTAATGAAGATTTAGGTTCCAGCCTCTGTGGAATAAAAATAAAAAGTGATTAAAAATAAAAAAAATTAAACATCACACTGAGAGTGCACACCTGCACCAAGATTCAATAATATCACATAGTATATATACTCTGAAGTCAGAAACATATCTTCATTGAGCTTGTTATTTGAGACAATCTGGTGGAGTACATAAAGTATGTATAATATATACGATAATAAACTGGCAACAATACACGTTTCATTTAAAGTTAATATAAATATTTCAACCACTCAGAGACAACTTTTAACAGCATGCCAAGGAATAGATGGACTGAAATAATTACAAGCTTTAAAAGCGGGCAGAAAAAAGGTATACATATATTCTTTATTAGAAATATTAAAAATATTTTCCTTACTTTTCCACCCTATTCTATTTTTATTTTATTTATTAACCTCTTTTTCTTTATTTTTTAAATATTTCCAGGAATATCTGCCCTACTACAAAAATGCTAGTTTATTTTGGTGTCTTTAACCTCCCCCTTCCCCGCTCCCATTTTTGCTGATGAGGAGACTTTGTTTAAATAAAAAAATCTTTTTATCAAATTATTGTTCAAGACTTATCGTCTATTTCAATAAAAACATTGTTTCTGAAACAATCGTACAATTGATTTTGTTTGTTTTCCTTTTGAAACTGATTTTTAATTCAAAATTATGAATCATTTTACTCAACATATATATATATATATATATATATATATATATATATATATATATATATATATATATATATATATATATATATTAAGTAATGTGATTTATAATTTAAAATTTAAAAATTTAAAAAATTTTAAAAAATTTAAAAATCAAATTTTAATTAAATTAAAAATCAGTTTCATAAGAAGGAACAACAACAAAATCAATTATCAGATAATTGATTTTGTTGTTGTTCCTTCTTATGAAACTGATTTTTAATTTAATTAAAATTTGATTTTTAAATTTTAAAAAATTTTTTAAATTTTTAAATTTTAAATTATAAATCACATTATTTAATATTGAATTAGCTCTAGGACATTTAACTATCGAGCTTATTATATATCTAAATTAAAACGAGCACTTTCTATTTCCTGTATTTTAATTAAACTAGTAATTTCACTGTTACATTAAAATACACTCAGCTCTTTAGACTATTGTTCTAATCTCCTTTAAATTATATATATATATATATATATATATATATATATATATATATATATATATATATATATATATATATATATAAGCTAGTACCCCAGTAGTTGTTGCCCCTGATAGTAGCCCCATACACCAAAGTGGCAATGTGCCTTGTTTGGGGTGAAAATGTAATAAAAAAATTTTTTTAAAAAGATCTTAAATATATCTAGAGCTACTGCCCTAGCCGCTCCTGCCTTATACAGTGCATGGTATATACATTCAGAGATTACAGTTAGGATATCTGCAGTCGAACGGGTTTAACAATACTGTTGGTTGGAAAGAAATTTAGTATGTACAAGGTAGTGGACTAGATTGATTAAGAACTCAAAGATTTTGGTGAAGAGAGGAAGGAGGTTAGGGTTAAGGTTAGGGAGGAAGGAGGCTAATGAGGTGGTAATTAAGTGGGTCAGTTCTTTCGCCAGAATTCTTGAAAACAGGTACCACAGAAACAATTTTCCAATAGTCAGGAAAGCAAGATTTGGTAAGGCATTTATTGAAGAGTTTGGAGAAAACAGGGGCAATCTCAGCAGAGCATTTTTTAATAGTATAGCAGAGATGAGGTCAAACCCGCACGCATTTGAGATTTCTAGTTTTTTTATATCACGAACATGAGCAGGAGTGATTTTCAGATCATTGATTGTAGCTTCTGTCCGCAAAGGGATATTTGGGAGGAAGTGGTTTGTTGGTTTTAAAGTGGAGGAAAACCGATGTGCAAGCAGATTAGTCTTCTTGGTTACCATGCAAACAGCCTCAAGGTTTATAGGTGTTTAATTTCCCTTAATTCTCGTGTTAATTGATGCTGGCCCAGAGGTAAGCAAATGGAGTCAAAGGTGACTTTGTAACTGAGTTTGAATCTCTCAACCAGCAGTAATTATCACTTCCTGCACTGATAATTGCAAAAGCATAAAACACAATGATGTGGAAAAGAAGAAGAAAAAGTAAATTTTCAAACCTGTGTCGCATATAATTGATGGCAAGTCTGAAGAGGATTAGAAAAAGTGTGACCGGCAGAAGTAACCCATTCCAAGTTGAATACATATAAACCTGAATCAGAAGCAACAAATGATTAGCAAGAGGAAAACATTTTTTTCAACAATTTTATTGCTAACATCGGATTACTGTCATCATTTCCGCTGATTTTAACATCCAACCAGTCGCAGGGCAAAAATCAAGGAGACAAAAAAAAAAAGCAAAAAAAAAAAAAAAAAAGCAACAGCAAAAAAAGAATGGAGCAAATGCTAGAAACTTGGCAGAGAACTTAAAGGCTGTGGAACATGAAGCAAATTAATATAATACCGATAATCATATTAGCATCAGAAATAGTCGTGAACATTATTATTAGTCTGTATTATCATTGGCTCACAAGGAGCTTTCACACAGCACATCAAAGATCTCATCGAATACAGCCTGTGGTGTTCCCTGGAAGCTGAGTGACAACAAGTCTCCCCAGATTTTCCAGTACTATCCACCTCTTTCAATAACATTTGCAAATAAATTTGCATTATCGCAACAGCTGATTGCTATTGATTTCTCGTTGGTAGTAGCCATTGGTCTTTACTGGAATTTGAGTGGCAACAAGCCTCCCCAAGGTCCCAGTTCTCTTTGCACTTATACAGTGGAGGTCTGGTCAGTGCTCACTCCTTGGTCTTTCCTTCCTCCTTGACTACTTGTCTATTCAGTCTCACTCTTTTTGTTTTGTTTGGGCGGGGGGGGGGGCAGTGATGTGGTAATAGGGGGATGGGGGGGTAGAGAACTTATAGGTATGCAGCTTCAATGTTCTTGGTCCCGTATTATTAGTTATAGCTTATTATTTAGCATATGTCTGTGAGATTATGTGCAATTTGGAAATCAGAGTTATGTCCCTTGCATTCAACCAGCCAAGATTGGGACAAACATCCAATGAATGTGTCACGCAATGACTACAATTAATTACATCCTATAATGTAATTCTTTCTTAGTTGTAAATATATTATAGATAATTATATTTGTTGCTCTATACAGAAGCGTTTTCATCCAACTTATTCTTCATATTTGTGCTCTTTGTTTATCTCGGCATTGTTTCCAGTCGCCCTGGATTATCTCGATGCCATTGGAATCAAGCAGTGCAGACTCTGAAGATGGTTGACTAGAGATTGTGTAGCCCTTTGCTTCACATAGACATCTGTAAGCAGACAAAGAATAGAAAAGAACATCAACTTGCTTGTTTTGTTGTACGACGACATTTATTTCTGCATTCTCCACAGACAGACGTGTCTTCTCATTATCACTGTGATATCCCTCATATGATCTTCTTCTGGAATGCTATCCATGCCTTTAATGTGATATCATTTTTGGAAGATATTATTTTTAAAAAAAAATATATCTTTTAAAAAATATCATTATTATCTATCTCACCTGTCTGCCTGTCTGTCTGTCTGTTTGTCGGTATGTATGATTAAAACTTTTGAAACAGGTGACAGATTTTCATGAGATTGGTTTCGTTTTGAAGCGTGACCCTTCAGACGACAAATATAAAAAAATTGGTCAAAAACATTAATTTCTTCACCCTCAACTTTTCTACAGGAAGGGGTTGCTTTTTTAACCAATATTTTTGAAAGCCATCCCCTTTTTCGATTGACTAGCCTTAATTTAAACCTATATCACTTCTGGTTTGGCGATGGACTCAATGGGAAAGAAGTCACATTTTTTTTTCACATTCTTTTCCTCCTTCACGGTACGGGTTCGAGCCTGCCTGCCTAGTACCATTTTTTTTTTTTTGCTCAACACACAGCTTCAAACACCCAACCAATACCGGGCACCCAGGCTAGTCTATTATATAAATCTCACCTATCTGTTTAAATGTATGTATGTATGTATGTATGTATGTATGTATGCCTAAAACTTTTGACAGAGGGGACGGATTCTCATGAGATTAGTATCGTTTTGAAGTTCGACCCTTTGGACGACAAATATAAAAAAATTGGCTAATAACATTAATCCCTTCACCCTCAACTGGGCACTTTTCTACAGGGAGGGGTTGCTTTTTTTGCCGATATTTTCGAAAGTCATCCCCTCTTTTCGATTGACTAGCCTTAATTTAAACTTTTGTCACTTCTGGTTTGGCGATGGATGCAACAGCAAAGACATCATGTTTTTTTCCTCCTTTGCGCTACAGGTTTGAGCCTGCCTGCCTACTACCACTTTTTTTTTTTGGCTCAACACACACCTCCAAACACCGGGGCAATGCCAGGCTAGTCTAATATATAAAAGGCAAAATGCGTGTGTGTATGTCTGCCAAAAACTTTCAACACAGGCGACGGATCGTCATGAAATTGGTATCGTTTTGAAGCTTGATCCTTTAGACAAAAAATATTGAAAAATTAGCCAAAAACATTTATTCTTTCACCCTGAACTTGGCCGTTTTTTGCAAGGAGGGGTCGTTTTTTTCACTGAAATTTTTGCAAGTCATTGTCTCCGTTGGATTGACTACACTTAATTTCAACACTCTTGACTTCCGCTTGCATCATTGACACATCGGCTAAGACGCTACGTTTTCTTTTTCTCTTCCACGTTACGGGTTCAAGCCTGCTTGCCTACTACCACTTTTTTTTTTTTTACAACATCTCTCTCCACCCAAACTGCCTACTGTTGTTTTCATCCCCCCCTCCTGCTACTACCACTTCCCCCCCACCCCCGGGGTTCCTTACTACACCACCTAAACACACCTGGACAACGCTGGACACCCCTGCTAGTTTTATATAAATTTTCGAAAGTCTGTTTTGAAGAAATATATTTCAAGCCAAAATGCTTGTTTTTTTGTAGGATCCACAATATATGTTTCTAATTGAACTGGTGGTTCATAGCCTGAAACCCAATAGATCTCAACATCAGTGTGCAGGCGAATAGGACAATAAAATTATAAATGAATAACAACAAACATTAATTTATTAGGAATTGTTTAAAAATTGATTGTGACTTGTGAGATATTTAGTAATGTAACAGCCCTCCTTCTACTCCAGTCGTTCTTAACTGGTGATCCACGGACCACTAGTCGTCGATGATAACTCTGTGGTAAAATGAAAATAAGTGCATATAATTTATTGGATTTCTTTTTTTTTTTTTTTTTTTACACAGGAATCACCACTTATCAAGGCTCGGAAGCCACTCGAGGATAAGGGTTAATAGGAAGCCACTTGAGGATAAGGGTTAATAGGAAGCCACTTGAGGATAGGGGTTAATAGGTTATTAGTCAATGTGATTTTTTTTTTTTTACATAGGCATCACCACTTATCAAGGCCCAGAGGCCACTCAAGGATAAAGGGTTAAAGAGTGTACAGTAGTAAAATCGGACAATATAGTAATCGTTAGTAATGGAAATTCGGTAAATTTGTTAACTTAAGTGGAACGGCTCATCAAGAACTTGTTTACGTTGAACTATAGCGTAGTAAACATAAGTAGTGGGAATTTTGTAAATTGCTTAGGGGGGGGGGGCGGTTCATCAAGAACTTGTTTACCTTGGACTTGAAGACAATCAGATTGTAGTCAGCTGAAAAGCAGACAAGCAGAAGAGTAATTTATTTTTATTTCGGACTATTATTCTCATCTTTATTAGTTGTTGTTTTTGATCTTTTATTGGTTTTTGTTCATTCACAACGTTTCGGCCAACTATTCCTCTGGCCTTCGTCAGGTGGTAACCGCGACGGATAGGAACGTCGAATCTCCTAACTGCATTCTCAGCCATCACTGCCATCCGTAGTTGTTGTCGTCTCACCACATTTTGGCCAATTAACCTTTGGCACGCTTTGGGTGGGATTGAAACCGCTATCTTCAGACAATGTTCATCTGGAACTGTAGAGATTCAACGTCTCTATCAACTGCACCACGGGCCCCGAAGGAGATTCGAAGTTCCTATCCGTCGCGGTTACCACCTGACGAAGGCCAGAGGAATAGTTGGCCGAAACGTTGTGAATAAACAAAACCAATAAAAGATTAAACAAAAAACAACAACTAATAAAGATGAGAATAATAGTCCGAAATAAAAATAAATTAATATATATAATGCTCATCTCAAAAATGAATTCCAATTAAGGAATAATATATATATAAGCAGAAGAGTGTTCCACAAGTGTGCAGTTCTAAGAAAGAAACTTTGTTCATGGAATCTACATTCAGGTTTAGGCACAGATAAAGAGTGTGGGAAATTATTGATAGTGGTTTTGGCTAGACGAGTGTTTTTTGTGAACGTTTGGCGAGGGGGGACCATAGATTGAAGCTCAGACGAGCACTTGCCATGGAAATAACGATAAAGCAGAGACAGGCTCGCAACGTCTCTTTTGCGGGAAAGAGGTTGCAGGGAAGAGAAAAGAGCATCCCCACTAAGCTACGAAGTCTATTCTGAACTCTGTCAAGGCAGGATAAAGTTCTTTTTTTTTTCTCACTCTTCACGTGTTTTTGTATACATCTCGATGTCAGCGTGTTTCTGAATGTGTTATAGCGTTTGTATGCTGACGGCTCTCATGTTTCTATCTACAACTTTGGCAAAATTAAAAACATTCCGGTCTTTCTTTGAGACCTCGTAGGTTTGGCTAAGAACAACCAAAGGCTTAGAATCACGTAAAACGCTGACAGAAACCCTTACCTCATTCCCAGCGTTTGTTTAGTAGCTGACATCAAACTCTCAGGGATTCATTGTGAAGCTTTTGAAATTGATAGTGGTGAACCATTTAGTAAAAAAAAGAAACATAGCAACAGACGGCTATATGCAAATATCAAGCTGTAAGCAAAATCACGTCACGATTAGGAAAAAAAAAAACGACTATAAAATGGAGACAGCATGTTTGAGAAGGCAATCACATGAGTGACGTCACAGACGTAATGAGAAGTCACACGTGGCGGGAGAATGACGAAATAAATGTTGTTGTACAACAAAAAAAAAAGCGAGTTGGAAGTTTTTTTTTACTATTCTTTGTCTGCTTTGCGACTGAGGCTACAACGTGTTGGGTAAAGTTTCATCGCTCATAATAATCCACTCGTAACACACTTTGTGTAGGTGAATAAACACTTGAAAATAAGTTTGTAAAATGAGATATAAAAAAGAGATTACTCACAGTAAAAACAAAAAGAGTATAAGATGGAGATTTCCACTGAACAAGATTCTTCATGCCTTGGATACTGTTCATATACGGTTGCGTTACGGCCCCTGAAACACGAAAAACAAGTAGTGTACACCTTCCATAAAGATCTTGTTGCATGACCTTATACGTTACACAACAACGAAAAATAGGGGGGAAAAAAATGCACTGATCAAACAAACGTATAAATTACAATAAAGCAATGGTTGTAAACATAACAATATTTTATTGAGAGAAAGATGTTTTTGTCTTTGCGTATGTGAGGTGCACTGTGTTAGTATCAGAGTTTGTGCAAGTGTTACGTACTCCTTCCTCAAAACCCATGTCCACAACAACCAAGAGCAAGTCACTTCAAACAAACTTTTCTTCATCTGTTCCGTCTGCCTGCTTCCCTCCAGACTACAACTTGGATGTATTCAAGTCCAATGTTAACAAATTCCTAATGAACCACCCCCTTAATTAAACACTTCATCAAATCTCCACACTAACGTAATGTACTTGCAATAACCCTTATCCCTGAGTGGCTTCCGGGCCTTGATAAGTGGTGATCACTGTGTAAAAAAAAAAAAAGAAAAAATCTCAGACAAGGGGGATAACTCAACCATCTTAAATCCTGGATTAAAAACAACAAAGAGGAGATCACTCCAAACAGACTTTCCTAATCTATAGACAAGGAGAGATAACTCAACTGTCTTAATCCAGGGATTCACAATTGTCTCTTGTGGTTGCTTTATTTAAATGGAAACTGTTGCTGACAGAGAAATAGGTTTGTGTTAATTTATCTTAGTAGTAATAGCGTTAGTTGTTTGCTGATTGTTGCATCCCATAGTTGGTTTAATGTTGGTGATGCTGATGATTGAGGTTCACACTAACATTGCAAGATATCACAGTGGTGTTGTTATTGTTATGAATTAATTGCCATAACTGATTTTATCTTGATGTACAAGTCCCTATTTACTTGTCTGCCCACAAGGCAGAGTTAGACACAAGGTCAATTTTTAATCCACACTGAAAATCGAGAGGCACACTGAATTAGGACAAAAGTATAATTATTTCAGTCTAGAATGATTTCTCTTTCACTGATTGAAGACAGAAAAGATGGAGCATCAGAACAGAGACTACACTTTGCTCCTATTAATTATTCCATATATATATACGGAGTGATTGAAAAGTAACTCCTTATTTTAAAATGCATACATTCTTATTTCATGTTTACGATTTACCCTCAATATATTTTTTTGTGAATTTTTCTTTTCTAAATTCATTTCAATCATATTTTAGGCGTGATAGCAGAAATTTATTCTTATGAAGACATTCTTGTATAGCATCTATCTTTTTGTTTAATATTTCCTCTTTAGAGTTCACTATATAGTATGTTTCCAGTAAATATAGATTGTATCTTTTTGAAATATAATTTATGTAATTAATTAAATATGAAAAGAAAGTATAAAGAATTAACTTTTATTTAAAATTCAATATTTGCGCCTTCATTCGTCACCAGCTTTTCAAGTCGACCAGGAATCGCATCAACTGATTTCACAAGAAACTCTTGCGGAATGGTAGTCATAACTTAACGTATTCGCCCTTCAAGTTCTTCTAAATTTCTTGGTTTGGTTGAGTAAACTTGCTCTTTCAACCAACTGCAGAGAAAAAAGCTGCAGGGCATTAAGTCAGGACTTCTGGTGAACCAATTCATGCAAATCGCGATGACCCATCCATCTTTCAGGAATTGTACATTCAGCCAGTCATGAACAACAATAGAAAAGTGTGGAAGAACTCCATCTTTCATAAAAAAAAATTGATAACAATAAAAGTATTGGGAGTATGATGTACACATTTTTTTTTTTTTTTATACAGTGATCACCACTTATCAAGGCCCGGAAGCCACTCAGGGATAAGGGTTATTGCAAGTACAGTACGTTAGTGTGGAGATTTGATGAAGTGTTTACTTAAGGGGGCGGTTCATTAAGAATCTGTTAATGTTGGACTTGAAGACATCCAAGTTGTAGTCAGGTGGGAAGCAGGCAGACGGAACAGAATTCCACAGGTGTGCAGTTCAAACATCACACTTAAACTTTTTTATACATGAAAGTCTAGTCGTTTTTTTTTATCTAATTAGTTAACTATTTTAAAAACGACTAACATGACCCGTGGAAATTTCACAGAATAAGAAATATATTTAGTTGACAAATATATTTTAATAAAGCTGATATTTTTCTGGATAATACAAAAAATTATTTTTTTTTACAGAAAAATCAATAACGTGCAGCAATCATGAGTTTATTAACATTGTATCTTAAATATAAAATCAACCCAAATGAGATAAATTAATAAATACTAATAAATACTCAGAAAGTAATATTGTGCTACATAGTTCAACACAAATAATAAAATCACATTGTAAAAGAGAATCTGTAATTTACTCCTTCAGTTCAGCACCTCTTTGCAGACAATGTTCTTTTTATTTGCTCCGTTTTTTTTTTTTTGATATTCCCTTTTTTTTTTTTACATAACATTTCACTGAGTTACTTCTTCAGTGAAGAACTGCTGCATGTCGAAATTACAAGTCCCTTTCTCACACCATTACAACAATGATTATATATTATAACATTTGAAAATGAGGCAACATTCAAGAGAGGTCACTCTCATATTCTTGCCAGATTGGCCTTTTTAAAGCCAAATTTCGTGAATTTGACCTTTTTTTGAAGCAGTTTTTGTATTTGGCCTTTTTCAAAGCATAATTTATGGACTAAGGAGCATGCAGAATATTATAATAGATGTATATATACTTTACTCACCAAAACGTGTAATATTATTCTTTAATCTGAAAGAAAGAGGAACAGAAATATCAAAATAGAAAAAAAAATGAACGAGCATATTTATTTATTTATTTATTTAATTATTTATTTAATTATTTGATTCTTTATTCATTTATTTAATTAATTATTTATTTGATTATTTAATTATTTATTTAATTATTTATTTAATTATTTGATTATTTAATTAATTATTTAGCTTTGTTTGAAATTTGCAAACGATAGGCTCCGCCGTTTCAGAATCTAAAAGTAAGGAACTCACACACAAAGTTGCTTTTATATATTAGTATATATATATATATATATATATATATATATATATATATATATATATATATATATATATATATTAATATTAAGTAATGTGATTTATAATTTAAAAGTTTTAAAATTTTTAAAATTTAAAAATCAAAATTTAATTAAATTAAAAATCAGTTTCATAAGAAGGAACAACAACAAAGTCAATTATCTGTACGATCGTTTCGGAAATCCGTGCTTTTTATTTGTGGTATACATGAAGTCACGTAGAATAATTATACATAGTTTTTTTGGTAAGCACGGTCTCCTCATCAGCAAATTTAGGAGGATTTCTATTGAATTGAAAAGACACCAAAAATAAACCTAGCATTAAAAGTAAGGCAGATGAATCTGAAAAATTGAAGTAAAAGGTTTGGATATAAAATTTATAAGAAAATTAATAAGAAAATTGGTATAGGTTAGAGATAGAAATGAGTAGAAAAAATATATATATTTTTGAATTTACATAATAAATTTGATTTAAAAATATATAGATATATAATTACCTTTTGGTTTTTCTTTTTTTGAAATCAGGAACTGTATTTAAAGTAGTCATTTAGATGTTTGCTATAGCTTTTTATTTTATTGAATGATGAATTTTAAAAGGGCAACGCTCGTGCAGTAAATTGTTTCCGTTAGCGTATTTTGATTTAGAGACGCTACAGTTAATATCTATAGAGAGAGAGTTTTTTTTTTTTTTTTTTTTTTTTTTTGCAAGTTTTTAAGGGGAGATAATTGTCATGGCTTTATTTATTATTTGATTTACGAGTCTAAGGGCGGTAATTGGTTTAACTTAATTTATTAAAAAAAAAAAAAAAAAAAATCTATTTTTACTAATGAGTAATTTTTAATGATTTAAGGTGGTTTATATTTATTAAATTTAAACCAACGTTTATGATTACACGATAGAAGCTCGTGTCTTGAATTTACTAGTTTGGTTGTGCTTTTTATATCTTCATATTTTAAAATTTTTAGGGTTTCTTTTGTACATAATGTACAAAATTTATCTCCTGGTTTATATGATTTGCAAGTCTCAATTATTTGCCATTTTAAGTTGAAAGAAATATTGCTATTTTTTAGTTGCCAAATATAGTTGGATAGAGTAGTTTGGTTTGATAGAGAGTTATTTTTAAAAGAATGTTTGTGCGCTGAAATTCTATGTTTTATTGGGCCAGATGTGGAACCAATATATATTACCTCTTGATTATTATGATTATTTTCCGTTAGGTCTATTGTTGGATTATAATGTGGTGGGTTGGTTAATAATTGATCGGTAGATTGATTTAAGTTGGTGTTATTATTTAATCTGGTAGTTGAGTTATGGCTGTTGATAGGTTCTTGTATATTTGGAGTTTTTGATACTGTGCAGCTATAGATAACATTTTTAATTTTACATGAGCCTTGTAGGGGACATTTATTTTTTCTTCTACAGTTACAGTCCGATGTATTTTGTATAGTTGCATTTTGTAGTTTATTAATTTTATTATTATTAGAGCTAATTATTTTCTGATGAAGGTTAGGCATAGTAGAGTAAGAGACTTTAATTGTGTTCTTATTGAAAATCTTATTATATCTATGGGGGGCTTTAAAGTTCTTATCTAATATTTTAAAAAATTCTCTAGCTATGTTTGTTTCTAGGTTTTTGGAATACGGGGGGTTGAACCATAGGATCTCCTTGTGTCTATTCTTATGTTTGCGGGTTTTAGTTTGTTGTTTATTTATATTATTATCTAATATTTGTAGTTTGGTTTTATCTTTTTTTGTCTCCTGGTTATTTTTCTTAACTCGTATACGGGAAGACATTGCCATATTATATGTAATTACGCTCTTAATAGGTTTATTTTTAATGCAGTTTATGTTTCTATCATTTTCATTTATGAATTTAATTTGTGAATTATATCCAGAGTTTTTAAGGGCTTCATTATAGTATTTTTCATTTTTGGTAAATATTGATTTAGTAGAAGACAGTCTAGAAATTCTTAGAGCGATATTGGGAACTATTGATTTTAATATTGATTTAGGGTGGTTTGATTGATTGTGGACATATAGAAGTGATTGGTTAGGTTTATGGTATGGTTCAAAGGTAGAATTTTCAAGATTTAAGGTTATGTCTAAGAAATTAACAATTTTTTTATTAGGGTCGATTTTTATACTAAGTCCATAATTTTTAAATAATTTATGTAGAGCTTTAATTGCATTTTCATAATTTTTATTAGTAGAATTCGTTATGAAAAGTGCATCATCTCTATATAGCCCTCCTTCAAGTTTGAATTGTTTATGGAGTATACAATGTATTTCATTTAAAAGGAAAAGGCCAACTAGATCAGTGACCTGAGTCGAGTCCGTCGATCCCATTAAAATGTTGAAGTGGTTAGGGGTATTTTTCCTGGTCCAATATTTATTATCAAATGTTATTAAAGACTGTCTAGCTATAAGTATTAGTTTAGTTTCGTCTTGAGTTATATTAGTTAATTTTCGTGCCATTAATAGAGATTTATTAAGTAGGATAGGTGATATAGATTGGTAATATGATTCAATGTCAAAAGAAAGAAATTTAATATTATTTTTATTTTGAATATTAGAAAACCAGTCGATTACTTGGTTTGAAGATTGCCATAGTGGGTATTTTATTATGGATTTAATTTTGGGGATAATTCTATCTAATATGTTTTTACTAACCAGTCCTATATCTGATTTCGAGGGGCAAATGAGTCTAATAGTAGGGTTGATATTGAAGCTGTGTTTGTGGTCTTTTAAAGTAAATCTCGGGGTACCTGGTACCGTTATTTCTGTGTATTTATCTATTTTAAGTTTAGTTAAAATGTTTTTTGCATCATTATTTATTTTATTTAGTGCTGATTTATTAGTAGTTTTATAATTTTTATTAAGTTCTTTATATATTAGATTTTTATATTGTATATAGTCCATTGTGTAGAAATTTCCAGTTTTATCTGCCGGTACTATGAGTTTATTTTGGTGGCTTGTAGAAATAGATTTTGAAAATTTATTTATTTTTTAAGTGTTGGAGTGATATATTTTTTATTTTTCTTAAATTTAATATTTTTAATCAGGTTGATTAAGTCATTTTCAAAATTTTCAGTGTCTATGTTTCTCGTACAGATAATTGACTTTGTTGTTGTTCCTTCTTATGAAACTGATTTTTAATTTAATTAAATTTTGATTTTTAAATTTTAAAAATTTTAAAACTTTTAAATTATAAATCACATTACTTAATATTGAATTAGCTCTAGGACATTTAACTATCGAGCTTATTATATATCTAAATTACAACGAGCATTTCCTGTATTATATTAAACTAGTAATTTCACTATTACATTAAAATACACTTAGCTCTTTAGACTATTATTCTAATCTCCTTTAAATTATATATATATATATATATATATATATATATATATATATATATATATATATATATATGTTCGGATGTGTCTAACTGATGAGCTCAAATGAGGGCAAAACTCGAGTCTTGGACTTCCGGTTCTTTGACTGTCATGGCTCTTGTGGGCTGCGACGTAGTTTGGCTGTGGACTTTAATATATATATATATATATATATATATATATATATATATATATATATATCATTCCATTTTCACCCCACAGAGCCATTTTGATGTAGGGGACTACTATCGGACACATAAGTTGAAGGAATACTATGTAGGGAGTTGAGCAGCAAGATGTCTGTTCACATTACACTTGAACTTCTGCGTGTCAGTACAGTTGAGAAAACAAGAATCTGGAAGGGAGTTCCAGAGTATAGCAGTTCTGGGGAAGAAACTATTAGAATAGAAGGCCTTCTTACATCTAGGGATCTCTACTGTGTAGAGGTGGGATTTTGCTGATTGTCATTTTCCAAGGGCAATAACTCTACCTTCTTCATCCCAAGGGAAATAACTAATGCTTTTAGGTTGTACCCATTTTACTTAAATCCCAACTGTGATGACAGATCGTGATTCTTTGAAAAGGGGGATAACTCTCCCTTCTTTGGTCCAAGAGAAACAATTATTTTTTTAGGTTGTGCATAAATTAAGGGTAAATGAGTAATTGGTGGATATCATTCAAGCAACAGAAAAATACAGAGCAAAACGGTAAGTTAGAAACCATTGGATGTGTTATGATCAAAAACACATTTTGTTTACCTCTCAAATTGACATCACAGATCTCCTTATTTCTCCAAGGATGATAACTTTCCCTTCTTCGGTCCAAGGGAAATAACTCTATTATTTTTAGGTTGTACCTAATAGTAAACGCACAAGAAGCTCATTGTTCCATATTGCATCTAACACAAAAGAAGAATATCAAACAGTGTCGCTTATGAATTACTAGCCTGGGTGCCCGGCGTTGCCCGGGTGTTTGGAAGTATGTGTTGAGCAAACAAAAAAAAAAAGGAAAAAAAATGGTAGTAGGCAGGCTCGAACCCGTTCCGCAAAGGAGGAAAAGAATGTTTAAAAAAAAAATTGTGACGTCTTTGCTGTTTCGTCCATCACCAAACCGGAAGTGAAAAGGTTTAAATTAAGGCTAGTCAATCGAAAAGAGGGTTGACTTTCGATAATATCGGCAAAAAAAAGTGACCCCTGCCTGTAGAAAAGTGCATAATTGAGGATGAAGGAATTAATGTTTTTAGCCAATTTTTCGATATTTGTCGTCCGAAGGGTCGAGCTTCAAAACAATACCAATCTTGTGAAAATCCGTCGCCTCTGTTGAAAGCTTTAGGCAGACATACAAACATACGTACATTTAAACAGACAGGTGAGACTTATATTATAGACTAGCCTGGGTACCCGGCGTTTCCCGGGTGTTTGGAGGTGTGTGTTAAGCAAAATAAATAAATAAAAATGCGGTAGTAAGCAGGCAGGCTCAAACCCGTACCACGAAGGAGAAAAAGAACATGAAAAAAAAATGTGACATCTTTGCTGTTGCGTCCATCGCCAAACCAGAAGTGGCTAAGGTTTAAATTAAGGCTAGTCAATCGAAAAGAGGGCATGCATTTCGAAAATATTGGCAAAAAAAGCAACTCCTCCTTGTAGAAGAGTGCCCAGTTGAAGGAGAAGGAAATAATACTTTAAGCCAATTTTTCGATATTTGTTGTCCGAAGGGTCGAGCTTCAAAACAATACCGATCTTGTGAAAATCCGTTGCCTTTCTCAAAAGTTTTAGGTAGATATATAAACTTACATACATACATACATTTAAACAGACAGGTGAGATTTATATTATATATAACACAGGGTAACACACAAGTCCGGGAGATCACCTTGACAATCAATCTGACAGTATCCTTGACAACCATCGGGCTAAAGTATAGTTCTGTTCAATCCTAGGAGTTCCACTTTTTAAGGCTGTACTTTCTCTTTACTTTTTCTCTTAGATTATCACTAATTGCTTTAGACGTCCTTATCACAGAATGCATAGATGAGCTGCTCAGGTATTTTTGTAGACCAGAGGAAACTTCACCTAGTACACTGGCTTTTCAAAACCCCAACTAACCTCTGTCTAACCTCCCGCAGGAGAGGTAAATCAATGCAAACACACAGCATCAAATTAGTGAGCGACAAACCTTTTGCTTCCAGTTTTGACATGTTTTTAGTTAATCAATTTTTCAGATGTATTGCTATCTAGGTCTGACATGCGAACTCTGGCAAGATGATTTCATATAATAAAAAAAGAAACTTAAAATTCGGGTGTGTCCTATGATACAAAGACAGGATTGACACAAAATACACTAATCTTCAGATCATATAGTGTGCATGTGAGCATGTATGGTTGCTAGGGTGATGTTGGATGGCGGGGTGAATTGGAGAATTAGCAGTGATTAATGAGAGAATTTTATAGACAACTTTAATGCGTAGAAATATAAATAACAAAAGAAAATAATGAACAGAAATGATAAAAGAAGGAACAGGCGATTTTAACCAAAGTTAACACCTTACACAGCCTAACATCACTTGTGCATAGGAGAAGTTTCATTACCACACAAGCAGAAAGGCCTGGCATATAGAATCAACAGTAGGTTATTTGATATGACAGAGGTGTATTCAAAATGAATTTTTCTGTTCAAAGCACAACCATTATCACTACACAAGCAGAAAGGCCAGGCATGTAAAATCAACAATAGGTTCTTTGATATGGCAGGGGCACATTTAGAATTAATATTTCTGTTTAGAGCACAAATGAACCATAATACTTGACTTTTGCACTGTAAAATTTAATTTGAGCCATCTATATATATAAAAGCGAAAATGTATGTATGTATGTATGTATGTACGCTTTTCCTTGATGTCCACAAAAGGCTTTTTTCAGAGAAGCGCTCGCTTGCTTCACTTCTTAAAACTTTTTATATCATCTATAAATTGTAATATCTCAGAGTTACCCACGGAGCTCGCCTGTCTATTTAATTTTATTGACTTTCAAACGTTAATTATTCCACATTTCCCGCATCGGCACGCGTTACATTCGGTTTTCGGTATAAACAAAAAGCGAAACTCAACTCTAATCACAGGCCGAAAGCCAGTTGTCTCAAGAGAGCTAAGTAACATTTGTTCAATGTCGACTTCGTCATATCAGACAGTAGCTTTCATTTCACTCCTCCTAATAAACAGGGAGCGGGTTTTTAAAAACAAACAAACCGATTTATTCACCTCATTCAAAACTGTCCCGCACAAAATGCTGATTGCTAAATACCTATCGCCGTCACGTCAATCAAAAACACGCACCTGTTTTTTTTTTAACACTTTACTATTTTCCAACTGCGCGTCGTGAAGGCTTCGTTTTTTTTTTTCACCGGCACCTGTTTTTTTTCACATTTTCGGGTGTTTTTCACATACCCCGAAAAACACCTGGGCAACGCCGGGTACCCCTCGCTAGTTATATATAAAAATAATTTGATAAAATCAGCAGCAGGTTCTCTACAATGCATTGTAGATTAAATCACTGCATAGAAACATGTGAAGCTTCCTCCCCGTGCACTGCGGTGGGTCTCCAACTAGAGCAGACAATTGATCGATTTGACTGAAAAATGGGTGATTTCACTGATTTCGATGACAATAAGAATATGGCAGTGTGAACATTTGCTGATCATCATTCAATCCTGGGCAACGTTGTGTCTCCTTGCTAGTAGTTTTATAAAATCAACAGTAGGTTCTCTACAATGAAATGTAAACTACAATATATTGCGAACTAAGTCTCTGTAGGGAGACGTGAAGCTTCCTCCTAATGCATCGCGGCTGGTCCCTAACTAAAGCAAGCAATTAATTGATTTGATTGAAAAATGGATGATTTTACTAATTTCAATGATAATAAAAGTATCCTCATTCAATCCCAGGCAACTTCGGGTCTCTCTGCTAGTATGTATATACATGTATTATATAGGCAATGTGTGTATCGGTGTATATTAGGTTCTTTCTGTGTTTACGTGTGTGAACATTGTTGATGCTGTGACTGTGTTTATATATATATATATATATATATATATATATATATATATTAAGTAATGTGATTTATAATTTAAAAATCAAATTATAATTAAATTAAAAATCAGTTTCATAAGAAGGAGCAACAACAAAATCTGATTTTGTTGTTGTTCCTTCTTATGAAACTGATTTTTAATTTAATTATAATTTGATTTTTAAATTTAAAAAATTTTTTTAAATTTTTAAATTATAAATCACATTACTTAATATTGAATTAGCTCTAGGACATTTAACTATCGAGCTTATTATATATCTAAATTACAACGAGCACTTTCTATTTCCTGTATTTTAATTAAACTAGTAATTTCACTGTTACATTAAAATAAACTTAACTCTTTAGACTATTGTTCTAATCTCCTTTAAATTATATATATATATATATATATATATATATATATTTAAGCTATTAAGCGATGTCCACTATTAATTTGTTTGTAAATAAACTGATGGTTAGAGCACTGTTGTGACGTGCGGGTATGAATTTAATACACACTCGAGGAAAAATATTTATGGCACTGATTCGTGGTCTGATAGTGAGAGCTGCTGACTGTTAATGCAACGATTGTAGGTTCGATCCATGGCTAGGGAAAGGTGCATGTCTAGCCACACTGATGAGTTGTGATACAACGAAACAGTACTGTATGTGGATGACAATAAATATATATATATATATATATATATATATATATATATATATATAAGATTGTTGATTTACTTTTTTTTTATTAGAGAGTCTGTGGTATATTTTCTTCTTTCTTTTCGCTCCCTGAGCACTTTTAAGAGCTCTTAAGAGTTATCTGCCCTTTGTTTACATTTTAGTCGCCCCACATTTTGGGACGTATTATTTGTAATTATTAATTTATTATTTAAATATTTTATTTAAATATTATTAAGTGCATAAAAGTAAGTTATCCATAGACATGCATGTGTCGAAGTATCACTTCTCTTCAGTATGGCTAAACTTTGTTAACAAGGATCGAAATCGTCACCGAGTATATATATATACTAGCGGGGGTACCTGGCGTTGCCTGAGTGTTTGTTTCCGGGACGGGGGGGGGGGAGTTTTAAAAAATGTTATGGTAGGTAAGTAGGAAGGATCAAACCCGGAGTCATGAGTAAAAGTAGGAAAATAAAGTGTGAAAAAAAAAACAAAAAAAACCATCTGCAACGTTAACAGTTCGGCCACCAAGAAAAGTCCATTCCAGTTGTTTAGGAAAAAAAAAAAAAAAACGACTACGGTAGGTCGGCGCGAACGTGAAAATATAATGTGAATTGTCCAGCACGCTAACCACTACGCCACAGAGCACTGCAGCTTAGTTTAGTGATTTTAAATAACTTCACATGAAAGAACTACGAAGCCAAACCGGTGTTCTCTTCTCAACTGTTCCTTGTGAACGATCCCCAAACGGTGTTAAGTGGTGGCAGGGGGAGGAGGAATTTATTAGAGAGAAAATATTTTACCACTTCCATTGATCTTAACCGATTTTGGCCGTGACTTCTCAGCAGAAAAAGTATAGAAATCTAAGATTATCGAGGAATTTGAGAAATAATAAGCCTATAACACACCTCAGATATTGTTCTGCCGTTTGTGCATATTATATTTGCATGAAATATCTTGATTTTAAATCCTATTAATGTCAAAATCCGACGGGAAAAAACGAGTTCATTTTATTTATATAGAGATATATATAAATGAAATTAAACCTCTTTAGGCCATGGTATTTCAAAGCTAAATGAAAAAAATATGAATTAACTACCATCAGCTAGAATCGGAATCAAAACATTTAGCGCTTCAGCTTTACTCATTACTGCTTGATCTATCATCAGACGGATAAGAAATAGTTAAAAACGAACCAACTTTAATGTATAAATGTATATTTGTGCATGCGTACAAGAACACTTTTACACCAGCGAAGTTCCATTTTTTAAAACATTTTAATGCCTTAGCAGCTATTTTTACCAGCTTTTACATATATATAAAACAACTGTCCACAAAAAAAATTGCAATCACATGACCCGCCTTGCGCCGCTCTGCAACCTTACATCTTGGAGGAGATGCAGTTTAAAAAAGCGGAAACAGACAGACAAACAGACACACACATATAAATGAGATTAATTATTGGCCAAGACATGAAACTTTTTTTCTATCCGTTATCATTAATATTTTTTTTCTGTACAAGAAGCAATAACAGCATAATCATATACTTACTTTCGGACCGTGAGAGGGTCACCATCAGTTTCTACTTCAGGAGCGGCTTCTGGGACTTCAGAAAAATCATTGATGATTTCGTAGATTTGACAAACGATCGAATCCCAAACACGCTGCCAGCGAGTCTTTGGACCAACCACTTTCACTTCGATGAAATCATTCAATGCTAAAAACGGAAGAAAAGAAAAAAATAAATAAACATAATTTTCTTTGGGTTGCAAGAATAATGGATTAATAGTCAGTTGTAGGTTAAAAAATAAAGTTAACAAGTTATTAAATTTTTTTTTAAATATTGCTATTTCACTCTAAACAGGACACAGTACCACTTTGATGTAAGCGGCTACTATTTGGGACCAAGTTTAGTTATACTATGTAGGGAGTTAAGCAGCGAGATGTCTGTTCCCATTACATTTGAACTTCTACATGTCAGTACAATCAGGGAAGCAGGTACCCGGGAGGGAATTCCAAAGTCTAGCAGTTTGTGCAAGAGAAACTATTTGAGTAGAAGACTTTCTGGCATCTAGGGATCCTCACAGCATAGGGATGGAATTTTGCTGCTTGTGAGGTTAATCGGGGTGGGTGGAGGTAATTACGTCGAGGGGATACTAGTGCTTTGAGTTCATCAGAGCACATTCAATTCAATTACTTGTAAAACATGCAGAGATGCCACATTTTGGCGATGGGACAGAGGTTAGAGTTTAGTTGACAGTGAGAGACAAGGTTGACGACTCTTTTTTGAACTCCATCTAATAAAAGCAAAAGACTAGTGGAATATGCACCAACCCCGATGTGGCAACAATACTCCATACATGGATGAATAGTGGCTTTGTAATACTGACCTCAATCTATTTGTTCCAATTCATGGTCCCTGTGAACGTTAAGCCAAGGAGTTTGAATGGAGAGCTTTCAGGTAATGTATCATTAGCCATGGCAATCAGTGGTTGAGAAGATTTCTTGTAATTATTAAAGGAAAGAAGCTTAGTCTTAGCAGCATTGGATGTTACGATCCATTTATGTCCCTCATTCTACCAAAGACTGGAGATCTTCCTCTAAAGTTTTAGCCATTTCTTTAGATATGTGTTCATTCGTTTTTCCCCTGAGTCTGTTATAGAACATGACGTCATCAGCAAGTACACTCATCTCAGAAACAATTTTATCAGAGAGGTCAATGCAAAACTTTGGACTCCCCATCTAACCCTAACTCTCCATCTTTTAAATAAATAAATCCAAATGTTTTTTTTTCCATTTATCTATACTACATTTATTTATATCGAAACTGGTAATGGGGCGATTAATTGGAACCAGAAAAATGAGAATTTAGAAGGGGGATCAGAATCTGTATCAGAAAAATTAGAGCCTTATTTCTGATTCTAAAAAACGATTCTTTTAATTTTTTTTTCTTAACAATAAGAATTGAAACAAACAATGTATTTATTAGAAGATTGTTAATAAGTCAGGAACCCAATTTCCAGATTCAGTATTGGGGAGTCTAATTTTTTTATTGGTAAATTATAAAGAAAGTAAATATTCAGGAGTTCACTTAACTGTTTCCTTATCAAACCTTTTGAAATGTTCAAATTTCTTTTTGTACTTCGGTGTCGATGACTCCGTTCAGTCTCAAAAGACAAAGGATATCCTCTGTAGGGGCAGCTGCGCGCATAATTATGTGATAAGTGTTGCACAATCACCAACCACACCTGCGCGAGCCTTTTCTAGTCTCACACAAAAACATGCGTTCACATCTCAAGCTATATTACTTGTCATATACATACGCGCCCACGTCCACACACGTACATATATTCACATTCACGTGTATACACACACATGCTAACATATGCACATGTAAGCACAGATGAATGACGTCACTTCCTTTTCAAAGGAAATCCATGCGCAAAAGACCACCGGAAACAAGTATAAAAGCAAGAGACAAGCTGTTTCCAGCCTTTTTTCAGACCAGCTTTCTAGCTGGGCGGTCTACAGACCGACAGCGTGCCTTTTCGGCAGGCGCGCGCATACGCGTACCTCACGCCACTTGCTACTATGTGGGACAAAAAGCCAACAAGCAGTATGTACACTTTATACGCTTTCTCTCTCCATGAATTGGAATGACATTCTCACTCTTTCTCACTCCTTCGGCTTTGGTCCATCAACAAAGACATGTGCGCACTCTCTACTGAGCTTAACCCTCTCTTTCTACAGGCCGGCTTGCCACTTCGCGTTTCTCTATTGCATTCCCCTTTCCTTCCACATGCGTAGCCATCAACGGCCGAATGAACATGTGTACACCAAAGACTTTCATTTCTCAACATAAAATAAACGACATGTTTATTTTATTCCAGCATTTGAGTTCTTTGTTTCCTTCATTCAATTCGTTTCATTATTTTCTTTTGTAATGGGATTAGGATGTATATATATATATAATCTAGTCCCCTACACACCTCTCCTGAATTGGCACTGCTTGAGTCCAGTAGCAAGGAGAAGTCAAGAACGACTGGAAACAATGCCAAGATAAGCAGAAAGCACATACAGCACCTGAAAATCCCAAATGGTCATCCATTTGGTATTTGCCAGGCTCATCGTTCTTTAATTTCGGTGATCTGATGGGAATCGGTGTGTCAAACGTGATTATGCCATATCACGTATTTTTGCACCTCTTTGATAAACATCTACATGATGCCTTTCAGGGAGTTCACAGTTGAATATTAAAAAATTTTAACACAAGTTTTTTTTTTAAATTTTGTTGGTGCCACCCTGACCTTGATTATTTTCTTGTACATATCGTCTTAAATAATTAATCTTTTATCATATTTTTTTTCTCTTTGGCATGAGTGAAAAATATAGACGAAAATCTCACAGTTTATCAAAATCTTGGATATGATACATAAAAGGAAAACATTTAGAATTAAAAAAAAAAAAAAACTTATATCTATATTTAAAAGTACATCCTCTCAAATGAGATTCTAGTTTTAGGCAATTGTGTGTGAATTTGTGTGAATTATTTTCTTTTACAACAAAAACTTACAATTGTGAATTAGCGAAAAAATAAATAAATAAATAAAATAAATAAGTAAATAAATAAGCACTGATGATTTCACGCGAATGCAGTATTTACAAAGTACTGCAAAAAATATTCAAAAATTAAATAAAAATATTTTTGTTACTAAAAAATGACTACAAACTTTTATTAATAATTATCAAAAAAAAATGTAATTTTTTTTGTTTAATCTTTAAAATTAAGTTGTTTTTTCATAAGCTTTTATCTGTGTTTGAATTATTTCTGTAAACTTTTGTCTGATCATCGTTAAATCAGTACCTTCATCCCCACCCCAAGAAATTCTACTTCTTTTCATGAACCCTCTGAAAAAAAAAATATGTGACAGTGGAGGAGCAGTTAACATATTTAAATATTAACATATTTCTTTAGACATTATAGCATTTTAGAACAGTTAACCATTTTTTTTTTCTGCAGGATAAATATAATGTATTTTTTTTTTTTTTATAGGAAAGGGGGTCTGCTTAGTTTGTTTGCTATTCTATTCTTTCACCATCTTTTCATTCCGCATACCAATTGTCGAAAGTTTATGAAAAAATTCAAATAATAGTTTGTAGACGAACTAATACAAACGCACTTTGTGTTAAAAGAAAAATAAGTCTTCCAAGCAACACGAGATAGGGTTAGGGTTATTATAATAGAGTTATATAGTACTTAATTATAATGGAGTTATATATTACTTAATTATAATGGAGTTATATATTACTTAATTATAATAGAGTTATATAGTACTTAATTATAATAGAGATATATAGTACTTAATTATAATAGAGTTATATAGTACTTAATTATAATAGTGATATATAGTACTTAATTATAATAGAGATATATAGTACTTAATTATAATAGAGATATATAGTACTTAATTATAATAGTGATATATAGTACTTAATTATAATAGTGATATATAGTACTTAATTATAATGGAGTTATATAGTACTTAATTATAATAGTGATATATAGTACTTAATTATGATAGTGATATATAGTACTTAATTATAATGGAGTTATATAGTACTTAATTATAATAGTGATATATAGTACTTAATTATAATAGTGATATATAGTACTTAATTATAATAGTGATATATAGTACTTAATTATAATGGAGTTATATAGTACTTAATTATAATAGTGATATATAGTACTTAATTATAATAGTGATATATAGTACTTAATTATAAAGGAGTTATATAGTACTTAATTATAAAGGAGTTATATAGTACTTAATTATAATATAGTTATATAGTACTTAATTATAATAGAGTTATATGGTACTTAATTATAATAGAGATATATAGTACTTAATTATAATAGATATATATAGTACTTAATTATAATAGAGATATATAGTACTTAATTATAATAGTGATATATAGTACTTAATTATAATAGTGATATATAGTACTTAATTATAATGGAGTTATATAGTACTTAATTATAATAGTGATATATAGTACTTAATTATAATAGTGATATATAGTACTTAATTATAATGGAGTTATATAGTACTTAATTATAATAGTGATATATAGTACTTAATTATAATAGTGATATATAGTACTTAATTATAATGGAGTTATATAGTACTTAATTATAATAGTGATATATAGTACTTAATTATAATAGTGATATATAGTACTTAATTATAATATAGTTATATAGTACTTAATTATAATAGTGATATATAGTACTTAATTATAATAGTGATATATAGTACTTAATTATAATGGAGTTATATAGTACTTAATTATAAAGGAGTTATATAGTACTTAATTATAATATAGTTATATAGTACTTAATTATAATAGAGTTATATAGTACTTAATTATAATAGAGATATATAGTACTTAATTATAATAGAGATATATAGTACTTAATTATAATAGTGATATATAGTACTTAATTATAATAGAGTTATATAGTACTTAATTATAATAGTGATATATAGTACTTAATTATAATAGTGATATATAGTACTTAATTATAATGGAGTTATATAGTACTTAATTATAAAGGAGTTATATAGTACTTAATTATAATATAGTTATATAGTACTTAATTATAATAGAGTTATATAGTACTTAATTATAATAGAGATATATAGTACTTAATTATAATAGAGTTATATAGTACTTAATTATAATAGAGTTATATAGTACTTAATTATAATAGAGATATATAGTACTTAATTATAATAGAGTTATATAGTACTTAATTATAATGGAGTTATATAGTACTTAATTATAAAGGAGTTATATAGTACTTAATTATAATATAGTTATATAGTACTTAATTATAATAGAGTTATATAGTACTTAATTATAATAGAGATATATAGTACTTAATCATAATAGTGATATATAGTACTTAATTATAATAGAGTTATATAGTACTTAATTATAATAGAGTTATATAGTACTTAATTATAATAGAGATATATAGTACTTAATTATAATAGAGATATATAGTACTTAATTATAATAGAGTTATATAGTACTTAATTATAATAGAGTTATATAGTACTTAATTATAATAGAGTTATATAGTACTTAATTATAATAGAGTTATATAGTACTTAATTATAATAGAGATATATAGTACTTAATTATAATAGAGTTATATAGTACTTAATTATAATAGTGATATATAGTACTTAATTATAAAGGAGTTGTATAGTACTTAATTATAATAGAGATATATAGTACTTAATTATAATAGAGTTATATAGTACTTAATTATAATAGAGTTATATAGTACTTAATTATAATAGAGTTATATAGTACTTAATTATAATAGAGTTATATAGTACTTAATTATAATAGAGTTATATAGTACTTAATTATAATAGAGTTATATAGTACTTAATTATAATAGAGTTATATAGTACTTAATTATAATAGAGATATATAGTACTTAATTATAATAGTGATATATAGTACTTAATTATAATAGAGTTATATAGTACTTAATTATAATAGAGTTATATGGTACTTAATTATAATAGAGATATATAGTACTTAATTATAATAGAGATATATAGTACTTAATTATAATAGAGTTATATAGTACTTAATTATAATAGAGTTATATAGTACTTAATTATAATAGAGTTATATAGTACTTAATTATAATAGAGTTATATAGTACTTAATTATAATAGAGATATATAGTACTTAATTATAATAGAGTTATATAGTACTTAATTATAATAGTGATATATAGTACTTAATTATAAAGGAGTTGTATAGTACTTAATTATAATAGAGATATATAGTACTTAATTATAATAGAGTTGTATAGTACTTAATTATAATAGAGTTATATAGTACTTAATTATAATAGAGTTATATAGTACTTAATTATAATAGAGATATATAGTACTTAATTATAATAGAGATATATAGTACTTAATTATAATAGAGTTATATAGTACTTAATTATAATAGAGTTATATAGTACTTAATTATAATAGAGTTATATAGTACTTAATTATAATAGAGTTATATAGTACTTAATTATAATAGAGATATATAGTACTTAATTATAATAGAGTTATATAGTACTTAATTATAATAGTGATATATAGTACTTAATTATAAAGGAGTTGTATAGTACTTAATTATAATAGAGATATATAGTACTTAATTATAATAGAGTTATATAGTACTTAATTATAATAGAGTTATATAGTACTTAATTATAATAGAGATATATAGTACTTAATTATAATAGAGATATATAGTACTTAATTATAATAGAGTTATATAGTACTTAATTATAATAGAGTTATATAGTACTTAATTATAATAGAGATATATAGTACTTAATTATAATAGAGTTATATAGTACTTAATTATAATAGAGTTATATAGTACTTAATTATAATAGAGATATATAGTACTTAATTATAATAGTGATATATAGTACTTAATTATAATAGAGATATATAGTACTTAATTATAATAGAGATATATAGTACTTAATTATAATAGAGTTATATAGTACTTAATTATAATAGTGATATATAGTACTTAATTATAATAGAGATATATAGTACTTAATTATAATAGAGTTATATAGTACTTAATTATAATAGAGATATATAGTACTTAATTATAATAGAGTTATATAGTACTTAATTATAATAGAGTTATATAGTACTTAATTATAATAGAGATATATAGTACTTAATTATAATAGAGATATATAGTACTTAATTATAATAGAGTTATATAGTACTTAATTATAATAGAGATATATAGTACTTAATTATAATAGAGATATATAGTACTTAATTATAATAGAGTTAGTACTTAATTATAAAGGAGTTATATAGTACTTAATTATAATAGAGATATATAGTACTTAATTATAATAGAGATATATAGTACTTAATTATAATAGTGATATATAGTACTTAATTATAATAGAGTTATATAGTACTTAATTATAATAGAGATATATAGTACTTAATTATAATAGTGATATATAGTACTTAATTATAATAGAGTTATATAGTACTTAATTATAATAGAGTTATATAGTACTTAATTATAATAGAGATATATAGTACTTAATTATAATAGAGATATATAGTACTTAATTATAATAGAGTTATATAGTACTTAATTATAATAGAGTTATATAGTACTTAATTATAATAGAGTTATATAGTACTTAATTATAATAGAGTTATATAGTACTTAATTATAATAGAGATATATAGTACTTAATTATAATAGAGATATATAGTACTTAATTATAATAGTGATATATAGTACTTAATTATAAAGGAGTTGTATAGTACTTAATTATAATAGAGTTATATAGTACTTAATTATAATAGAGATATATAGTACTTAATTATAATAGAGTTATATAGTACTTAATTATAATAGAGATATATAGTACTTAATTATAATAGAGTTATATAGTACTTAATTATAATAGAGATATATAGTACTTAATTATAAAGGAGTTGTATAGTACTTAATTATAATAGAGTTATATAGTACTTAATTATAATAGAGTTATATAGTACTTAATTATAATAGAGTTATATAGTACTTAATTATAATAGAGATATATAGTACTTAATTATAATAGAGATATATAGTACTTAATTATAATAGTGATATATAGTACTTAATTATAAAGGAGTTGTATAGTACTTAATTATAATAGAGTTATATAGTACTTAATTATAATAGAGATATATAGTACTTAATTATAATAGAGTTATATAGTACTTAATTATAATAGAGATATATAGTACTTAATTATAATAGAGTTATATAGTACTTAATTATAATAGAGATATATAGTACTTAATTATAATAGAGTTATATAGTACTTAATTATAATAGAGATATATAGTACTTAATTATAATAGAGTTATATAGTACTTAATTATAATAGAGTTATATAGTACTTAATTATAATAGAGATATATAGTACTTAATTATAATAGAGTTATATAGTACTTAATTATAATAGAGTTATATAGTACTTAATTATAATAGAGTTATATAGTACTTAATTATAATAGAGTTATATAGTACTTAATTATAATAGAGATATATAGTACTTAATTATAATAGAGTTATATAGTACTTAATTATAATAGAGTTATATAGTACTTAATTATAATAGAGATATATAGTACTTAATTATAATAGAGATATATAGTACTTAATTATAATAGAGTTATATAGTACTTAATTATAATAGAGTTATATAGTACTTAATTATAATAGAGTTATATAGTACTTAATTATAATAGAGATATATAGTACTTAATTATAATAGAGATATATAGTACTTAATTATAATAGAGTTATATAGTACTTAATTATGTAATGTTTTTAGAGTGCTGCTCTTTGGCAAGCGCCTTTAATAAAGGAGGGAAAAACACACAGAGAAAATAAGGCGAATGATGTTTTAGTTTTTAATGCTAAAGGCAAATGGGGGAGGGGATGGGTGATACAAAGAAACTGCAGACTGGATGATGATGACTTACATCCTGAAAGGCGCTTAAACTTCTCTTCTTTAAATTTCAACGACACTTTTGAAATTAATAATTAAGTCAAAGACAACAAAGTTTCCTTGCTGACATGGCACCCTCATCATTCTTCTCTATTTTTTTTAAAGAGGTCAATTTTAAGGGTCATCACTCTAATAGTCATATACTCAAAAACATAAGTGGTTTCCTTTTGTTGTTGTTCTAAAATTTGATAAAAAACATCCACAGGATGCAGAAAATATGCTTGTAATTTTCAAACTGTATATTTTATGCATTTAAAAATGGTTAGAAAGAAAATAATACAAATTTTTAAAAACATAAATGTAAGAATGCATTAAAAAAAGAAAAAAGTTTTTATTTTCTTGAAATTTCTTTGAAAATTTGGACTTAAATAATAAGTTTCTTTCTACTCACCACTACAACTGTGTTGGCCTTTTGGTCAAGATCAAAGAGTAGTATCTGTTCTTCAGATGCTGCACTTAAGATAATTTGTACCAGTCAATGGAGGGGAAACCCTCTATACTGGGACAATTATTATTTTTGGTAACCAGAGTGCCCCCTTTTTGCCTACTTTAAGGGGAGCTGGTTTTTACCTCACATTAAAAACAGCCTTGTGCCTAATTTGCTCAGTGGGGGAGCAAATAAATACCATCTGTTCTTCAGATGCTGCACTTCATTTTCTTGTTCTCTTTCGGTGGAGGAGAAATTCTTCACGACTGAGACAATTTTTATTTTTGTACCTTTTCTCCACGTTAAAAAACGACCCTGGTGTCTAACTCTGTCCCGTGGGGAGGCATAGTAAATAGGTACAACTGTAATGTCATTCCCCGAAGTTAACATTGAAAATTCAGAAAAATATTGTTCACCACCTACAGAAACTGGCCTAGTTCACCTTCCAAGAAGGCAAACAATAAATATAAATAAAATAAAGTAATTTTAAAATCGTACACTGTTTCAGTCATTTCCGGGATTGACTTAATATTCCCCCACCCTACAAAAATACTATAAAATACAAACATGGAATAAAGTAATTTTCACATCGAATACTGTTTCAGCCATTTCCAAAACTGATTTTATATTCCAAAACCCACGTTTAATCTTGAGCAACGTCAGGTCTTCTGTTAGTATATATTTATTTCCACACATTTCATTCAATCCCTGGCGACACTGGGTTTTCCACTAATACATAATACAACAGATCTGATTCAATCCCGAGTGTTTCAATCCTGCATTATTTTGTTTCTAACCATTTTTAATTGCATAAAATTAAAAGTTTGAACATTGCAACCAAATATTATATTTAATTAAATGAATCTGCATTCTTTTGTTTCTAACTGTTTTTAAATGCATAAAATTAAAAGTTTGAACATTACAAATATTTTCTACATCTTGTAGATATTCTTATCAATTTTGAGATTTATTTGAGAACAAAATGCATATGATGTTGTAAGTTAAAAACCAGAAAAAAAGAAAAAAGCAACAAAAACGCAACAAAAGAAAAACATGTATACGTTAGAGTGTACAGAGACTATTAGAGTGACGGTCCTTTTTTAACATAAATGCATTCTTTATTTAATTCTAGACTTTCAACTTTAAAAGTCTCCATCAGGGGAAAAATACAGACATTCTTGTCTTTTTTCTTCAACAACATCGAAAGACCTTGACCAGAGATCACGTAAAAGGACAAAAAAAAAAAAAAATGTTTGTATTTCTTTTCGATGAAAATTTTGAAGTTGAAAATTTGGATTTAAATAAATAATACTTTTTTTTTAATCTGCATTGTTTGTTTTCTAACCGTTTTTAAATGCATGAAATCAGTGAAAAGTTTGGAATTAATGCATTTATTTTTAAAGAAGGATCGTCAATCTAATAGTCTCTATTATACTAACACATACATATATTTCTTCTGTTGTTCTTTTGTTAATTTTATGTCTGATATTCATAATTATTCTTCTATCCTCTACGAATAAATCAAAAAAGAAAAAAGCTATTGAACTTAAAAAAGGAAGTCCAACCCCATCTTTGTCTTTCATCTATAATATAAATCTCACCTGTCTGTTTAAATGTATGTATGTATGTATGTATGTATGTATAGATTATTGTCAGGTCATGTCATATGCTACTGGTACCATGTAACCCAGTACTATCTGCCTCATGGTTGGGTCACCGGCGACTAAACTGGTTCCCCCACCAGACTTGTTTGGTGAGGAGGGCGGCTAGTCTCCCTGAAGGATTAAAAACAAGACCTTCCAAAGGGCGAATGAACTCTTTTTCTGGGTCAACGGCCAACTAGCACCGTGTATATTTGTGTGTGTGTATATGTGTATTGGGGTAGAGAGGGCTCCCGTAAGCCGTGGTGAAGGCAACCTTTCTAGGAGAAGCAAATCTCTGATTTAAAAAACCATAAAGCGAAAGACCAGTACCCGCATTAAGCTGGTCTGCAGTTTAATTTGCTGCTGGCTATCTTGCTCTTGCTTGTTGCTGGATCTCAGCATTTTGAACCGAGAGACAGACTTAGCTGTCGTACAAAGCTAAGATTCTGTAACATCATATTTGTATAGATACTCCCTCAGACATTTGGGCTCATGGATTTTAAATGTCTGAGGGAGTGGCATTCGTCTGACAAGACGTTGCAATCATCATGTATGTATCTCAATTTCTGCCCCCCCCCCTTATTTTACTCATGTTCACCCCAAACAAGGCATATTTCCATTTTGAATGGAAGGGACTATTTAGAATCGTGCTTAACAGGGAACAAAGGGGAGTTAAGAAACAAGATTTTTGTTCGCATTACATTTAAACTATTTTAGGTTAATACAGTCAAGGAAGCAGGAAACAGGGAGGGAATTCCAAAATCTAGCAGTTCAAAGGAAGAATCTATTAGAGTAGATGGCTTTCCGGCATTTAGCGACCTCAATAATAAAGGGGTGGGATTTTGCTTCTTGGTCAGGTTAGTCGGGAATATGTGCGTCGAGGGCGAAACAAGTACTTTGAGTTTATCAGAGTACATTCCATTAAAGTACTCGTAAAACAAGTATGGAAAATTACTATATTCTCTATCATAAAAGACGTACTTAGTATCAGGATGGCAAACTTTGAGCCCTGGACCTATTTTACACCACTTTTAATTTCTTTCCCAATTTTATTGTTTAAAAAATTCTTTCATATTTTTTAGCAACATTTGAAAATTCCCTGACCATTCCTGATTTATTTTATTTCCAATCTTCAGGATAACCATTATTCTTTAAAAGGAGAGTAACCATTAATCTTAAAAAAAAAAAAGAAAAAAAAAAAGAGTAACCCTTATCACTAGTATTATATAAAAGGACCTTTGCGTGTGTCTGTCTGTGTGTGAGTTCGTTCCCTATGGACTTGAAAACGGCTGGGCTGATTTTTATAAAATTTCACACAAAGGTACTTTATGTATCTGGAAATGTTTTTTTGATAAGTTTTGTATTGGAATGTCTTTGATTAAAATCAATAATCGAATAAATCAGATAAAAGAAGGAACAGACGATTTTGATTAAAGTTAACAACTTATACAGCCTAACATCACAAGTGAATTTGAGAAGTTTTATTACCAAACCAGCAGAAAGGCCTGGCAGATAAAATCAATGGTAGGTTCTTTGATATGACAGGGGCGTGTTTGAAATAAATGTTTCTGTTTAGAACACAATTGAACCATGATACTTGACTTTTGCATTTTAAACTTTAATTCCAGCCATTACATATAAAAATAATTTTATAAAATCAACAATAGGTTTGCTACTGTGCAATGTAGACTATAATGTATTGTGGGGAGGCATGGGAAGCTTCCTCATGGTGCACCGCGATGGGTTCCCAACTAGAGCAGGCAATCAATCGAGTTGATTGAAAAATGGGCGATTTCAACCATTTCGATGACAATAAAATATGAAAGTGTAAAACATTTGTTGATCATCATTCAATACTGGGGCAACGTTGGGTCTCCCTGCTAGTTCTTTAAAAAGAGAAGTAACCATTATTTATTTATTTTTTTTAAAGTAACCATTATACTTTAAAAGGGGAGTAACTATTATTGGTCAAAGAAGAGTAACTATTATTTGTCAAAAAAAAAAAAAAAAATGGGTTCCCATTATTCTTTAAAAAAGGAGTAACCATTATTCTTTAAAAAGGAGTACTGCTTATTCTCTAAAAAAGGAGTAACCATTATTTTAAAAAAAAGGACTACTGCTTATTCTTTAAAAAAGGAGTTACCATTATTCTTTAAAAAAGGAGTACTGCTTATTCTTTAAAAAAGGAGTAACCATTATTCTCAAAAAGAAAGGGGAATAACCATTATTTTTCAAAAGGAGTAACCATTCTTCTTGAAAGAAAGAGTAACCATTATTCTTTAAAAGGGTATAACTATTATTTTAAAAAAAAGAGAGTAAACATTATTATTCAAAAAAGGAGTACCCATTAATCTTTAAAAAAAAGGGGAGGTAACCATTATTTTTTAAGAAGGCAATAATCATTATTCAATACAAAAAGAAGTAAATATAATTCCTTAAAAACGAATAAATATTATCCTTTAAAACAAAAAAAAAACAGTAAAATAAAAATAATTTCTACAAATTGTTATCGGAACTTACTCTCTCGATCGTCTTCCTTGGCGATTGGACGATCTTTCAGCTCTTGTCCATCATTATCGTCAGGAGTTGTGTGATGAGTGGCATCCGATTTGCTTCTTTGGACTTTTCTTCTAAAACAAAGCAAAAAAACATCTATCAACTTTAACTATTGATGCAGAATACAGCAGGGCTTTACGTTGCGAATGAAACAGTCATATTTGCAAATTATTTTTTTTTTTCAAAGTGTTGACTAGAAATAATAAAACGCTTATCTTTTGGCGATTGTGTTTTTTTTTTTTTTTTCACTGACAATCTTCCAAAGCTTACTGAATGAAAAATGTATTTTTAATCCTTGTTTTTTTTTTCAATAAAACGAGCAGTCAAATTATTTAAACAAATAAAAGTTTAATAGAACAATATACTCTTTTTTAAAATCAAGGCTGTTTAAAAACATCAGAAGAAATTCAGATGTTTATACTTTCAAGTCTCAGCATAAAATTCAGTGTATATTTAGAATTACACTTATTTAAAAAAACTACAGAACAATCTTTATTATATTCTTCCACTTATCAAGGACTGAAAAGATGAAACATACGATCAAAACAGAGACTACTCTTTACTCCTAACCATAAAAACTAGGAGTCCTTATTTAGTTGCCTAGCCAAGGAGGAAGTGTTAAACACAAGGTTAACTTTTTAGTATGAGAAAAATTCAGATCTCCAAAAAAAAAGAGAACTCTGAATTTGGACAAAAATAAAAGGTGTCTTAGTTTAGAAATATCTCACCTATATATCACCTTCACTGAAATGCAGTATCAGAACAGATACTACCCTTTGCTCCTAGCCAAAAGGCCAAGAAGTGTTCCTATTTATTTACCTCCCCACAAGAGCAGAGTTAGACATAAGGTTATTTCCTAATGTAGGAGAAAATCCTGCACCTCCAAAAAGGAAACTCTGGATTGGGACAAAAACAAAAATTGTCTCAGTCTAGAAGGATTTCTCCTTCACTGACTGAGGACAGAAAAGATGAAGTATAGTATTTGTTCTTATACTACATATTTTCACTCTGGACTGAGACAAAAAATAATAATTGCTTTTATCTAGAAATAATTTCACTTCCCCTGACTAAAGACAGATTAGATACCACACTTTGAAATATATACTTGCACAAAATATAAAGATACAGGGTGGAACGATAAAATTGTTGCCCTAGAAAAGATGACATGATTCCATTTCCGTTTGATGAAAAGCGGGTTTTCTTTTTTTTGTTGCAGACCATCTACCAGTTGGCCAGTTGTGTACAAATACAAAGAGCGATAAGATCTGTTATGTCTCAAAGTGACACAACATTCAACGAGCAAGATTGGAGATGCACCGTTGTACAACTCATATTCTCTATCGATCCAAATTATGACAATAGGACCATTGCCAGCACTCTCAAAATGCAAATCTGGATGGTTCAACGCTTGAGGGCAGAGCTCAATGAAGTTTGCACCCACACTTATGGTCTTTGGTGTGGTTTCACGTGAGGGCGACATCATGCCATTTCACATCTTCGAAGTCAGCTTGAAAGTCAACACCAAAGTGTACCTGGATGTGATGAAGAGTGTCGTGATCCCCTGGTCAATCAGGTGGCCGCTGGTAGACCCTGGGTGTGGCAACAAAACTCAGTGCCAGCCTACAAAGTCCAAAGAAACCCAGGCTTCGCTTCAGAAGAAGTGTTACGAATTTGTACCTTTCTCTCACTGCCCCCCTCCTCCTCCAGCCTGAACCTACTGGACTACTTTGTTTGGTTATATGTCGAGAACATCACCAACATGACCTCCTACAACACCAAAGCCAGCCTGATCGCTGTCATCTGCCGAGTATTTGTCGAGCTCCCATTGGTGCTTGTGGACTCGTATTGAGGCGGTGACTGAGGCTAAATGTGGTTACATTGAATAGATGTTAGCTCTACTACACAATCAAGTTACCTGAATTGATTTTTGTTTCAAAAAAAAAATTTTAAAATAAAGCTGTAGTGTTGTTTTCTTTAGGGCGACAATTTTATTGTTTTACCCTGTACATTATGAACAAATTAAGCACACGGGCATTCAGAAGTATGGGAATAATGAGTCTTGTTGGTCATCCTTGGTCTCAGATACATCAAACTGTCTATCCTACTCTTAACTAGAAATATCTCAGTCACCACAATGCCGCATTCACTCTAAGTGCTTTCCTACTTAAGATCGACTCAAATTTGAAAAAGTTTTATTGAATTATTTACAGTAATAACATCCTTGCCTGAAACTATACTCTCTATTTTCTTGTCTCCTCAAGAGGACAGTATTATACACATAGTTGGTTTTTTAATTGGGAGATATCTAGCTCTCCAAAGGGTATTCTGGATTAAGACAGAAAAGATAAATTAAAATTACTTTTGTCTAGAAAGATTTCACCTACCCTGGCCAAGGACAATACAGATACTAGATTTTTAATTATTCATTTGCAAAAAATATAAAAGGTCACATTTGGCTCAAATTAGGCACAAGGCCATATAAAGCGTGTCGAAACTGAGGGTCGTTGGTCATCTTTTGTCGATTTTAACATATTTGATTATCCTACTCTTTGATAGAACCATTGCAGTTATAATACAATACACAATACCACATTTACTTTAAGGGCCCATTCTACTTTAAAATATCCCCCAAAGTGTTTTAGAAAATTTAAATTTTATTCATGAATATAACTTTTTACAAATTCATAAGCAATGGGATAACAAAGAAAAAAGAAACAAAAAAAATAAAACAAACACATTGTAAAACCTTCCGAACCCGAAAAACAAGCAGGTCAATCTCTAAATGGGAGCAGGGCCTAAGTGGAGGAAGAAAGAAATAGGAAGGAAGTTTGAGATTGGGTGGTATCCTTTTAAGATGAATTTAATTTTGGGAGGCCAAACACAAAAAATAAGAATATGCGTGCACATCTCAGAGGAACATAATACCAAAATCAAAACAGATGCTACACTTTGCTCTTAGTCAAAAGGCAAAAGAAAAAAAAAGCGTTCTGAAAATAAAAACAATAAATTATCAATTGCGTTTACTTTCGTCAACCTCGTAACTCTGATTCCCTTATTTTGTCCTTTAATCCTCACATTCCATGTGATGTTTCTGATAAAGGGGGAAGAATTGCTGTTTTCTGGGTCGGAATCTATTCCATCTAACACCATTGGATAGCTTTTATACTTTGAAGTAAAATTTTTTTTTGGCTCCTTACAATTAAGTGGTTTCATGTCTTGTCTGGAGCGATTTCCATAAAACAAAAAAAAAAATGAATAACAAAAATAAATTTACATTAATATCGGCCAGGAGAATATTTTACATTTTTGCTTTCTTGATAAAAATACTGAACGCAATAATAATTTCACGTTTGTTCATCTGTCGATAATTGTTGGCATACAGACATTGGCTGATATATCCGTAGAAAAGGATCGGTGGAAATGCTGAAGTGGAAGAGGCAACCCAGTGTTTGAATTGATTTGGCATGTGATGACCGTTCCGATATTTGAATATTAGTTAAAACTGCATCATCAAATGTCAGACTTGTTGCATGTGTCTATCGAACAGAAAAATAACAAGGTTCACATCAATTATGCACAGACAGATATTTCTGTTTGTGACGCCAAGCCTACCAGTCATGAATACATCCTCACTTATCAGTCCGGACAGAAATTGGACCATTTTTGTGACTGTGGTAGCCTCGTTACTGTCAGTCTGAGACATGGTTGTGGATAGTTCAAGGGAGCCTCCCTTCCCAGGCTTTACCTTTTCTTTTGTAACGAGCTATCCTTTATAGTTAATGCAAACTATCAAATGATATTATACTGGATGAATCATTTTTTAAAAAAAAAACTGAATATGAGAAAGAACAAATGCATGCTGGAATGAGGGTACGTATGCATATTGACCATTTGTGACTGGAGTGTCTTGCCATCCTTCAAAGACAAGCTTAATGGAAGTTGTCAGAATGCATTTTAGCACTCCAAGGGCTAAGATCGTTGAAGAAATTGGTGTTGTTGGAGAAAAGTGTACTACTTAACAAAGTTCCAGTTGCAAGTACATTGTTTACTAGATCAGTATAGTAAAAAACAGTATTGCTGGAGAAAAGTATACCACATAACAAATTTCATCATTAATCACCTGATGCTTTCCTACTGAGAAATGCTGATGGAACCAATCAGGCATTTTATTTTTGCAAAGCCAGAGTGCACCATCTTTTCTGTGTTGGCTTACAATCCTCACTTTCTGAGCTTTTGTCACATCTTCCCGTAGTGGGGGGGGGTACAAACATTTCCCTGTTCTTGGCCTTTTGACTAGGAACAAATGTAGTATCTGTTCTGATACTACGCTTTTCTTTTTCTGACCTCGATCAGTGGAGGAGAAATCTTTCTAGACTGAGGCAATTTTAATTTTTGTTCCTATCCAAAGTGCCCCTTTTTGGGGAGCTGGATTTTCCCCACATTAAAAACCGACCTCGTGGGGAGGCAAGTAAATAGGAACATTAAATAGCTCCATGCAGGGTTCAATGAATTCTCGCTAACTGTATACATATTTCTTAATGGTTAGCTTGCAGCACTTAGTTATAATGTAGTTTTCTGTTTCTTCTCTTTGTCCACAGAGTCTACATTATTATTTTTGCGATTATTACGATTAACAATAATATGCTCACTTCAGATAAATATTTTTACCAGTATATGCAATGTAAGAGTTGAATTTGCTAACAAACAGTTGAGTGTGACAATTTCTTGTTGACATATGCTACCTCTTTCTTGCATTGAGCTAAAAAAAATACATGTACACTTGGGAGGTTGGAGGTTATGGAGAATCAATACACAAAGGTTAGACAGATGGTTGACAAGAGAGGTACATCAATGCAGCAATGAGAAAAAGGCTGTTTCATTGGGATTTATGACCACTGGATCAGAGATAACACAAATGTTGTGAAAGACTAATGTACAACAGAAGTTCTCTTCTATAATTAATCAAACTGCAAACTGTCATTTGTCAGCACCTTGTTTGATTTTATGCTGGGGTAAGTATTTTTAAGAAAATAAAAAAATGGATATGAGAAGGAACAAGTGCATGCTGGAATAAGAATATTTATGCATTGTCAGAATGCATTTTAGCACTCAAAAGGCTAAGATCATTGAGTAATAGAGATTGGTATTGAAACTGGTGTTGCTGGAGAAAAGTATACCACATAAGAAAATCCCAGTTGCAAATATTTTGTTCCCTAGATTGGTATATAGTAAATAGTTTTGTTGGAGAAAAGTATACCACATAAGAAAATCCCAGTTGCAAATATTTTCTTCCCTTGATTGGTATATAGTAAATAATTTTGTTGGAGAAAAGTATACCACATAAGAAAATCCCAGTTGCAAATATTTTCTTCCCTTGATTGGTATATAGTAAATAGTTTTGCTGGAGAAAAGTATATCACATAATAAAATCCCAGTTGCAAATATTTTCTTCCCTAGATTGGTATATAGTAAATAGTTTTGCTGGAGAAAAGTATACCACATAAGAAAATCCCAGTTGCAAATATTTTCTACCCTTGATTGGTATATAGTAAATAGTTTTGCTGGAGAAAAGTATACCACATAAGAAAATCCCAGTTGCAAATATTTTCTTCCCTTGATTGGTATATAGTAAATAGTTTTGTTGGAGAAAAGTATACCACATAAGAAAATCCCAGTTGCAAATATTTTCTTCCCTTGATCGGTATATAGTAAATAGTCTTACTGGAGAAAAGTATACCACATAAGAAAATCCCAGTTACAAATATTTTCTTCCCTAGATTGGTATATAGTAAATAGTTTTGTTGGAGAAAAGTATACCACATAAGAAAATCCCAGTTGCAAATATTTTCTTCCCTTGATTGGTATATAATAAATAGTTTTGCTAGAGAAAAGTATACCACATAAGAAAATCCCAGTTACAAATATTTTCTTCCCTAGATTTGTATATAGTAAATAGTTTTGTTGGAGAAAAGTATACCACATAAGAAAATCCCAGTTGCAAATATTTTCTTCCCTAGATTGGTATATAGTAAATAGTCTTGCTGGAGAAAAGTATACCACATAAGAAAATCCCAGTTACAAATATTTTCTTCCCTAGATTTGTATATAGTAAATAGTCTTGCTGGAGAAAAGTATATCACATAAGAAAATCCCAGTTACAAATATTTTCTTACCTAGATTGGTATATAGTAAATAGTTTTGTTGGAGAAAAGTATACCACATAAGAAAATCTCAGTTGCAAATATTTTGTTCCCTAGATTGGTATATAGTAAATAGTTTTGTTGAAGAAAAGTATACCACATAAGAAAATCCCAGTTGCAAATATTTTCCTCCCTTGATTGGTATATAGTAAATAGTTTTGCTAGAGGAAAGTATACCACATAAGAAAATCCCAGTTACAAATATTTTCTTCCCTAGATTGGTATATAGTAAATAGTTTTGCTGGAGAAAAGTATACCACATAAGAAAATCCCAGTTGTAAATATTTTCTTCCCTAGATTGGTATATAGTAAATAGTTTTGTTGGAGAAAAGTATACCACGTAACTAATATCCAGTTACAAGCATATTGAAAATACTGTTGTCGGATAAAAATCTACTATGTGATAAAGTCATTGTCAAGATACACCTGAAGAAGATTGGAAGGCTGAATCATTGTGAGAATAACACGCAAGATGAAAACAATAATCCGAATAATCCAAATGATTCATATTATAAATCCTTATCTAAAAAATTCAAACACATTTTATCAAATTGGTACAAAACTGAATCAAAGTAATGAAAAAAATGAAAATGATACTTCCTGGTTAATAATGATGAACAAATTTTGAATTCTATGGTTCATCGGAAAAAAAGGTAAAAACCATTCTATTCACCTTCACCAATAAGAGCAATTGTCAAGATAAATCTGAAGACATTCAAAAGTTAAATCAATTGAAACGTTGTGAGAATAACATCAAGATGAGAACAGTAGTCCAAACAATCCAAATACATCAATCCTCATCTCAAAAATTTAGAAACATTAATAATTGCCTACCTTGAAAATTTAGAAACAATTAATTGTCAACTTCAAAAATTTAGAAACAATTAATTGCCTATTTCAAAAATTTAGAAACAATTAATTGCCTATTTCAAAAATTTAGAAACAATTAATTGCCTATTTCAAAAATTTAGAAACATTAATCATTGCCTATTTAAAAAATTAAGACACATTAATGATTGCCTATTTCAAAAATTTAGAAACATTAATGATTGCCTATTTCAAAAATTTAGAAACATTAATGATTGCCTACTTCAAAAATTTAGAAGCATTAATGATTGCCTATTTCAAAAATTTAGAAGCATTAATGACTGCCTATTTCAAAAATTTAGAAGCATTAATGACTGCCTATTTCAAAAATTTAGAAGCATTAATGATTTCCTATTTCAAAAATTTAGAAGCATTATTAATTACTTGTCTTAAAAATTTAGAAACATAAATTATTGCCTACTTCAAAAATTCAGAAACATTAATAATTGCCTATTTCAAAAATTTAGAAACATAAATTATCACTTATTTCAAAAATTCAGAAACATTAATAAATACCTATTTCAAAAATTTAGAAATATTAATGATTGCCTATTTCAAAAATTCAGAAACATTAATAATTGCCTACCGTGAAAATTTAGAAACAATTAATTGCCTATTTCAAAAATTTAGAAACAATTAATTGCCTATTTCAAAAATTTAGAAACAATTAATTGCCTATTTCAAAAATTTAGAAGCATTAATGATTGCCTATTTCAAAAATTCAGAAGCATTAATGATTGCCTATTTCAAAAATTTAGAAGCATTAATAATTACTTGCCTTAAAAATTTAGAAACATAAATTATTGCCTACTCCAAAAATTCAGAAACATTAATAAATGCCTATTTCAAAAATTTAGAAGCATTAATGACTGCCTATTTCAAAAATTTAGAAGTATTAATGATTTCCTATTTAAAAAATTTAGAAGCATTAATAATTACTTGTCTTAAAAATTTAGAAACATAAATTATTGCCTACTTCAAAAATTCAGAAACATTAATAATTGCCTATTTCAAAAATTTAGAAACATAAATTATCACTTATTTCAAAAATTCAGAAACATTAATAAATACCTATTTCAAAAATTTAGAAATATTAATGATTGCCTATTTCAAAAATTCAGAAACATGAATAATTGCCTATTTCAAAAATTCAGAAACATTAATAATTGCCTACCTTGAAAATTTAGAAACAATTAATTGCCTATTTCAAAAATTTAGAAACAATTAATTGCCTATTTCAAAAATTTAGAAACAATTAATTGCCTATTTCAAAAATTTAGAAACAATTAATTGCCTATTTCAAAAATTTAGAAGCATTAATGATTGCCTATTTCAAAAATTTAGAAACATTAATGATTGCCTATTTCAAAAATTTAGAAACATTAATGATTGCCTATTTCAAAAATTCAGAAGCATTAATGATTGCCTATTTCAAAAATTTAGAAGCATTAATAATTACCTGCCTTAAAAATTTAGAAACATAAATTATTGCCTACTCCAAAAATTCAGAAACATTAATAAATGCCTATTTCAAAAATTTAGAAACATAAATGATCACTTATTTAAAAAATTCAGAAACGTTAATAAATGCCTATTTCTAAAATTCAGAAATATTAATGATTGCCTATTTCCAAAATTCAGAAGCATAAATGATTGCGTATTTCCAAAATTCAGAAACATAAATGATTGCCTATTTCAAAAATTTAGAAACATTAATAATTGCCCATCTTAAAAATTGAGAAACATTAATAATTGCCTACCTATAAAATTTAGAAACAATTAATTGGCAATCTTAAAAATTAGAAATATAAATTATTGCTTTTTTTCAAATTTAAAAACATAAATAATTGCCTACCTTAAAAATTCAGAAACATTAATAATTGCCTTTCTTGAAAAATTTAGAAACATTAATAATCGCTTATTTCGAAAAGTTAGAAGCATTAATAATTGCCTACCTCAAAATTTTAAAAACGTAAATAATTGCCTATCTTAAAAATTCAGAAACCTTAATAATTGCCTATTTAAAAAATTTAGGAACATTAGTATTTGCTTACATAAAAAATTTACAAACTTCTAAAAAATTAAGGGATATTTGATGAACACAATTCACTGAAGTGGACATCAAAAACATGAATGCAATACGATAAACATTTGACCAAAAAGAAAAAAAAAAAAAGAATTAAAAAAGGAAAATAGAAAAAAAAGAAGAGAAGAAAGAGAAAAATATGAAAGGAAAGAAAAAACAAAATAAAAATAAAAAAGTATTCAAAAAGAAAAAGAAAAAAGAATAAAAAAGGAAAAAGAAAAGAAAAAAGAAAAAAAGAAAAAAAAAGAAAAAGAATTAAAAAAGGAAAATAGAAAAAAAAGAAGAAAAGAAAGAGAAAAATATGAACGGAAAGAAAAAACAAAATAAAAATAAAAAAGTATTCAAAAAGAAAAAGAAAAAAGAATAAAAAAGAAAAGAAAAAAGAATATAAAAGGAAAGAAAAATGAAAAAAAAATTTACAAAGAAGAAAAGGAAAAAAAAAAAACAAAAAAGGGGAAAAAAAGGGTTGCTTACCTTCGCTTTTCTAAAGATTGACATTTTTCTTCAAGTAAATGATTCCGACTTTTCTCATAATCAAGTTCTTGTTTGACCTTTTCGAGTTGGCAAACGCCTTTGTACTCGTTCAGTTCCGTCGCTGAAAGGTGAACGTACGTATATGTTAGCATTGGTATGTCATACATAACATGGCAGGTAGCGCTTATCATAAAGATTGTGATAGATAGCAAAAACAGTGACGGATCCTTTTTCATATATCAACACTTTTTTTTTTTTTTTTACACAGTGATCACCACTTATCAAGGCCCGGAAGCCACTCAGGGATAAGGGTTATTGCAAGTACATTACGTTAGTGAGGAGATTTGCTGAAGTGTTTACTTAAGGGGGTGGTTCATTAGGAATTTGTTAACATTAGACTTGAAGACATCCAAGTTGTAGTCTGGAGGGAAGCAGGCAGACGGAACAGAGTTCCACAGGCGTGCAGTTCTAAGAAAGAAGCTTTGCTCATGGAATCCGCGTTTTGATTTAGTTGAATAGGTTGAATATAATTTGAGGTTTTGCAGAAAAAAAAAAAAAAAAAATTGGATCCAGATATTGAAAGTAATTTTAAGATGACTATATGAAGTCAACTGATGTTGCCAAGTCTGTTGCAAAGAAGGTAGACTCCTTCTACTGGACTTTTTTAAAAAACCTCTTACACTTGTCAGTATTCAATAATTGTATAAAACTACTATTCAAGCAGGCATGAAATAGTGTTGTTACAAAAATGAATCTTCAATCTGATATATCCCACTTTGTTAACTAAGCTCCAACCCCTGTCCCATCGCCATAATGTTACATCTCTGTGCCTGTTTTACAAATAATTTAATGGAATGTGCTCTAATGAACTCGTTGCACTTATGTCCCCTCGACCATATCCCCGACAAACCTGCTTAGCAACAAAATCTTACCCCTTCACTGTTTAGGTCCCTAAATGCCAGAAAGCTTTCTACTCAAATAGTTTCTTCCCTCGAACAGCTAGACTTTGGAATTCCCTTCCTGCTACCTGCTTCCCTGGCTGTACTGATATGCAGAAGTTTAAATGTAACGTAAACCAACATCTTGTTAATCTTTTGTTATCAGGGACATAACTACGTATCGAACCGGATACGAAACAGGATATAAAAGAGCTACCATTTTAAGGTAGGGGCGTCTTGTCTTGTTTGCAGTCTAGTCTTACGTTTTAGTCTTGCAGTCTCGCCCTGCAGACTTGCGTCCTACCAGTCTCATGTCTTACACTCTACAAGTGTACTCCGGTTAACCAAGCTTCCCAGGGACGAGCGTTTAGCTCTCACACGCTAAGTTCCTTTTTCTTTACCTTCATTTACATTTATCTAACTTCAAAAGCAAGTAGCCATTTTGTATTTGTATTATTACGAAGTATTAATAAATCTTCTTTTTGTTATTACGCATTCCACTCGGCGTATTTTGTCATATTATTATATACCGTTGAAACAGGATATAACATGGTCCCAAATAGTAGCCCCTTACGTCCAAGTGGCGATATGCCTTGTAAAGCGTGAACGTGAGTAAAGATAGAAAAAGGAGATAAACATCTGGAAGGTCAAAGGTTACGTTTGCTGAAACATTGTGAGAATAACGCTCAAGATGAAAACAGCAGTCTGAATAATCCAAATGATCCGAATGACAGCACTGAACATTACCATACATTTTTGACCCCCATAAGTGATAATATGTAAGTCAGTAGGATTTGTTCAACGACCTACATAAGACATATAAAACAAAAGGCGCATACTCATATCTTATGTGAAGAAAAGAGTCTGCAACGAACTCCACATGGGCCCGATTACAGTTTTTTGTTTCTTATCTCCTAACAACATTTTCGCATTACTTGAATTCTAACTCTTCATCTTCTTTGATTCTGTCAATCACAAAGACTTTGATTCTTCCACAGGTGTTGCTCAACTACTAACCATTTATTCATCAATTTATAACAATAGAGTTAGAATGAAAAGAACGTCGGAAATCAAAGATCCTTTATCCTCGATCGACTAACAAAACAAAATAAGAAATCTACCTTCACCTTCCGACGACAGAAATAAAATCAATGTATTTTTTTTTTATTTCTTTGCTTTCATCTTTATTCACTTGCCTCCCCACGAGGGCAGAATTAGATACCAGGTAGATTTTTAATGTGAGGGAAAATCCAGCTTCCTAGAAAGAAACATTCCGGATTGGAAACAAAAAAAATTAAAATTGCCTTAGTCTAGAAAGAGTTCTCTTTCATTGATTGAGAACAGAAAAGATTAGTATTAAAACAGATGCTACACTTTCATCCTCACCATAAAGAAGGTGGTCTGTCTGTCTTATGGAAAAGTAATCCGTTTTAGGTTATTTACTGTTGAAAATACATAATCACATTGACATATCGATTTCCATTAGTTCACCAAAGTTAAGCAACGTTTAGCTTGAGCAGTACTAAATGGGTGATCATTTGAGAATATCAGGTGTTGTATATGGTCCTGAGTATGACTTTAATAGACATCCAGTGGTGAGGCCTCATTTGGAGGCTGTGGAGAATATGGAGTTGCCCCTTAGCTACCATTGCTCCCAGGTCCATTTTGACTAAGAATGGTATTACCTGTTAAGGCATCTGTTTTTTTTTTTTTTTTTTTTTTTTTTTTTACAAAGGCATCACCACATTATCAAGGCCCAGAGGCCACTCAAGGATAAGGGTTAAAGAGTGTACAGTAGAAGTTGGTCAATATAGTAATCATTAGTAATGAAAATTTGGTAAATTTAATAACTTATATGGAACGGCTCATCAAGAACTTATTTACCTTAGACTTGAACACAACCATATTGTAGTCAGCCGGAAAGCAGGAAAACGGAAGACAATTCCACAGGCGTGCAGTTCTAAGAAAGAAGCTTTGTTCATGGAATCTATGTTTAGGTTTAGGCACAGATAAAGAGTGGGGGAAATTATTGATAGTGTTTACAGCTAGACGAGTGTTTCTTGTGAAAGTTTGGCGAGGGGGGACCATAGATTGAAGCTCAGTTGAACACTTTCCATGAAAATAACGATACATCAGAGACAAACTCGCAACATCTCTTCTGTGAGATAGAGGTTGCAAGGAGGAGAAAAGGACATCTCCTACGAGGCTACGAAGTCTATTTTGAACTCTATCAAGGCAGGACAAGTCCTTTCTAGCAGCTCCTGCCCAGATGTGGCAACAGTATTCCATCCTTGGACGTACCTGGCTCTTATATAGATAGAGAATAGCATCAGCAGTGAGATATCTACTGGATCGATAGAAAGATCCCACCATTTTTCCAGCGGCCTTGGCAACAGATTTGATATACGTGTTCCATTTAAGATCAGGAGTAATGGTCAAGCCCAGAAGCTTGTCAAAACTTGAGGCCTCCTGAAGACGAGAGCCATTCATTTCAATTGATGACAAATGTGGATTAAAATGTTGATGATGTAAAGAGAGAAGCTTGGTTTTAGATGCATTAAAAGTAACCAGCCACTCCTTTCCCCATTGTACTACATGCTCAAGATCAGAGGAGAGAGAATTGGAGAGTACTTGTTCGTTTACTGTCTTAGATGTGGTACCATAAATGGTAGTGTCGTCAGCATAAATGTCTACAAATGATGTAAGGATATGATTTGGAAGATCATTAATGTAGATCAGGAAAAGAGTTGGGCCCAGGATGGATCCCTGAGGGACACCGGCATTAATACTGTGAGCTTCTGATTTTTGCCCCTCAACTACTACTCTTATGAACCTATCAGAAAGAAATGATTTAATAATTGAGAAGACTTTTCCAGCTATACCATAGCTAGCGATCTTATGAAGTAAACCTTTATGCCATACCCTATCAAAGGCTTTAGATATGTCAAGAGCAATTGCCCTAGAAAGATTGCCACCGTCGAGAGATTTGCTAATCCTATGCGATATAACTGTAAGGACATCTGCTGTAGATCTAGCAGAACGGAAACCATATTGAGTGTCACTAAGAAGGTTATTTTTGTTGAGATGTTTGATTACTTCTGTATTTAACACAGATTCTAGCAACTTACTCATGACGCACAGGAGACTTATTGGCCTGTACTGAGAGGGGGATGAGCGATCACCTGAATTCTTAAATACAGGGCATACTGATGAGATTTTCCAGGGAGATGGGAAACTATTCTCCTTAAGACAACGTTTAAACAGTTTTGTAAGTATGGGCGCTAGTTCAGGTTGAAGTTTTTTGAGTACTATAATTGGAATACCATCAGGGCCAGTTGCTTTACTGGAATCAAGGTTTTTGATTAGCTTGGCAACATCATGTACAGATATACGTATATCACATAGCGTGTTTTCTGATACAGGAGGAAATATTGGGGGTTGGCGGTCTTGGTCGCAAAGGGTAGAATTAGCTGCAAAGTTCTTGACAAAGAGTTTGGCTTTGTCTGATGCTGACAAGATTACCTCAGGTCCATTGATAATAGTTGGGATGGAGCACACGCTTCTGTTCAGGATTCTGTTTGCTATTTGCCAAAACTGGTGGGAACCAAGCCGCTGCTCAGCTACTTTGGACTTAACAGATTGAGCATACAACTCTCTTGCGTTCCTTATTACTTTCTTACAATGGTTGCTGGCAGTCCTGAAAACGGCTTTAGTTTCCATACATCTATTACGTTTGAAGCAGTGGAAAAAGTGATTTCTGTGCGCAATGGCAGCAGCACATTCTGGGGAGAACCATGGCTGGCTGTTAGGTTTTTGCTGAAACTTTTTAGAGGGTATGAAATGGTCAATACCTACAATTAACCATTCAGTTAGGTCTAATACTATAGAGGACACATCCTTTTTAAACATGGAATGCAGAGGTAGATCAGATATAAATGTACGGAAGCTATCCCAGTCAGCCTTAGTGTATCGATATACTGTACGATGAAGTGGTACGTCTGGGGACTTATTACATTTCATTTTTATCTTAATTGATACAACAGAGTGGTCGGAAGATCCAAGAGGCGACAGAACAGAAACTGAACATAGTTCAGGGCAAGTTGTGAGAAAAAGGTCTAGTAGGCTCGCATACTGGCCGTCATTATCGGGCACACGGGTAGGTTCCTGAACAATCTGAGTGAGGTCATAGGCAATGGAGAAATCATGACAGAACCTCCCCTCATCATCGGTCTTGTTTGAGTGGGTCAACCATTCGATGTTGTGAACATTGAAGTCTCCACATACGTGAATGTTAGCTGAAGGATAAGTAGAAAGGACTTGGTCAATTTTCTCAGATATGCTTTGAAAGATAGTAACTCCGCTGTTGTGGGGGCGATAGAGAGTAAATATAAATGCAGTAGTGTGAGCTAAAGCAACCCGGAAGCACATATAGGGTAAGTTAGGATCTTCCCTGGAGATGTCCCTCCCACATGGAAAGCTATCTTTAATATAGGCACATATTCCATGCCCATGGCGATCTTGGGGGTCAGATTTAGAAGTTAAGTTAGAGTATCCTGTAATTGCAAACTCATCTAGGGAAATAGCCTGTCCAATGCCAGTTTCACTTAAAAATAAAAGGTCTGGTTTAGTCTCCTGTAATTGGGTTTCAACCTCTGGAAGGTTAGAACGTAGACCCCTGATGTTGGAGAAGGAGACATGGTAGTAGGGGTCTACGTTGGAAGTTGGAGAACCGGGTTTAATCGTGTATTTTTTCTTGAAACTTGTCATGATGAAATTTTGGAATTTGTGTACTAGGTCGACAGATTTACTTAGAGCAGGACAGAGAGGGGAAACTAAGAGAGAAAAAGAAACGAAGAATTTTTTTTTTTTTTTTTGTACCACATGATAAGGTAAAGCCGTAACAATTACCCACTAGTATGGCATCGAGAGGCCCCACCAGAAGCTACTGCATGGTCCAGATTCCATTCACCAAATGGCAATACAGCAGCCCCAGTACTTTGCACCTGCTGATAGGACAGCCTCCTTAGTGGTTAATCCAAGGTTCGGGTCCCTGACTATCAGGCGGATAACGTCAGCCCAGACAAAACGTTTACCTCCAGCACCCTTACTAGTGACATGGCTACAAGGATAGACATAGAAACAGAAAATTTCCACCAACTCTGCCAACTGTTCGCGCAAAAATACTGCCAACCTAGAAAACAGCTTTTTCTTCTCCCTTTGTCAGAAAAATCACTCATTTAAAAAATGAGGACTGAGGGACAAATAAGAAGAAGCGAGAGTAACAGGAGCTGCCGATAACGCATCCACAATGCGTTTTCTACTCTCCATTAAAAAAAATAAATAAATAAATAAATAAATAAAAAATAAAAAATAACTATTAAGTATTGTACTTAAAAGTCCAACGGACCTGTTTAAGGGAAAGTATGGTGATAGATTCCCCTCCCACGAACTAAAAATGAGTACAATTAGGTAATCTATTTTTGCAATCAACTCGGTAGATAAATAAACATTTATGGACGAGAGAAAAAAAAAAAAAAAAAAGAAAAAAAAAAAGCTAGCATTTAATACAACAGAAATACATAAATTAAATACTGAAATAAAATGTAGTTATTAATATTTGAATCTTAAAATAAAAAGTGCGAATTAGTAGAGAAAAAAATCACTTATCACAACAACGCATTCCGTCTCCAAACTAGTGAAGAATTTAACTTTTAATAGCGTTCAGAAGATTTTTTTTTTTTTTTTTTTTAAATTACAGGCTGTCTGAAGATGCTGGCTTCCTGACCAAAAGTGCACCAAACATTAGAGGCGACTGGCAACCGCTTGTGAATTTAATATACCTTTGACACTTCCTCCTTTGAAGGAAGCTGGTTTAAGCCACTGAACATGAATGCCATACAACAACAAAATATGGGAGAGCAATTTGCTTATCACTGCATTGCTTCTTGTCATTGACTCAAGTGATGCCGCTTCAGTAGAGGCGTGGTTGGTGATTACACAACCCTTGCATCACAGTAAACTCCTTGTGGAGAAAGATGTGTTGTTTCTGCAGATTAAACAGGGGAAGGGGAAAGAGACTTTTAGTTTGTTATGGTTGGTTGGTTGTTTTGTTTTACGGCATATCAACCCTTTTCAGGTTATTTAATGCCGAATCTGGTGATTTTGAAGAACGATTTTTTAATATAGTACATTTGTTTTTTAAGTCGTATTCTATTTAACCCATAGTTGGGACCCTAACAGGTGCTACCACTCCGGGTCAGAGTGGACCTGGGAGCAATGGCAATTAAAGGGTGGCTCCACACTCCCTGAGGCCTGCAAGCTGGGGCCCTCACCATCGGATATAGTTTAAGGTCATATCCAGGACCGTAGTTTGTGTTATGGAAGAATTTGGAATCCAAGTATGTATGAATTACAATGTAGTGCAAAAAATGTTTTAGCTTCACGGATTCAAATGTTTTCAGTAATTAGTTTGATTAGTTAATTAATTGATTTCTTTTTTTTTTTACCTTATATTTAAAAATGCCTTTTGTTTCACAAAAAAGTTTCTTATATTTTTTATATATTTTCAATATTTATGCTAACCAGTGATGCATTTTTTCTAATGTTTGCCTTCTGATGAAAAGCATTTATCTTTGAAAACCCATAGGTTAAAGATTTTTCTTTAATAAAATTTCTTGTTTGAAATTTTGATGAATCATTAAATATTGTAATTTATTCAATTCTATTTTTCTCATCAATTTATTTTTTTTTTACTCCCTGCACTGATGATTCCCAGAAAAAGATATGTAATAAAATTCTGTTTTTGAACTTGGAAAAAATGCCACAGAAATGTATGGAATGCATCAGACTGATTTTGGACCATCTTGCATTGCATGAATCAAACATCAGTTTTTGAGTAGCATAAGAGATTCAAGGAAGGCAGGAAGTCTGTGAGGGATGATGAGAGGTGTGGGAGGAGTAAGAAACTCAGAACACCAGAGTTGATTGGCCAAATAAAGAACTTCATGGATAAGAACTGTCATGTGTCTATAGAGACAGCTTGATGTCAGTGTGGGAACTGTACACACACTTATTTGTGAGGAACTTAAGATGCAGACGATTTGTGCAAAGTTTGTCCTAAGGGCGCTCAAAGAACTCCATCCTTGTCACAGACTATTTGACCAAGATGGGCATCAAGACAGTTCCGTACCCTTCCTATAGTCCAGATCTTGCTCCCTGTAACTTTTAATTATTCCCTAAGCTCAAGGAAAATCTTAGAGGCTGTTGTTATGAGACAATTGAGGAGATGAAAGAGGCTGTGATGAGGGTCATCGATATGTGAACACAAGAGGACTTCCATGGGGTCTTCCAATTGTTGGAATGGTACAACAAGTGCATTGCAGCCGGAGGAGATTACTTTGAAGGGGACTAGAGTTTCATGCATGTACTATCAATAAAAGTGTGCATACAAAAAAAGTCTGGCATCTCATATGAGAACAGATACAACACTTTGCTCCTAGAGTACTTAGTGAAGATCAAACTTCCTAATCATGCTCTGTGAAACTGACTCATTCCTTATCATAACCAAAAATCCAAATAAAAATTCATGAAATGCGTTTTGGACTTACTCAAAGATTGGTTCTCCATCATGATTGCAACCAACTGCTCTTGGAGTTGCGTCAAGTGCTGTTCAAAACTGATCCGATCTTCTGGGCTCAGCGGGTGGATGCATTCGGATCTGGGAGATTCCGGAGATCCAGGTCCAGATCCTTGTCCTGACATGCTGCTGTTTTCTGTTTCACGTTCACCAGAAATGCATTCGTATATCTGGAAGAAAATTCAAACAAACAAAAAAAAAATTCACTTTGATAGAATATCAGAAACTACACAGGATACACCGACATACAACAAACCCAATTTGTAAATCTTATACGTCAGTTTGTTTGTTTTTTTGTTTATTAACAATAAATCATGAACCGTTTTAAAATAATTACCTTCTGTTAGACTAGCAGGTCACCTAGCGTTGCCCGGTCGTAAAATAAGCATAAATATTTTAATTTATGCAGATATCGTATTTATTATTATAAAGCCAATGCTCTATTGATTTACGTATTATATATATATATATATATATATATATATATATTTTTTTTTTACTTGAGAATCACTGCTTATCAAGGCCTGAAAGCCACTCGAGGATAAGGGTTAATGAATGTAAGTTGGTAGTCTAGTAATCGTTAATGATATAAATTGGATAGAATATGAGGACTGCTCAACAAGAACTTGTTAACATTAGATTTGAAGGCTACTATGTAGTATTCAGCCGGAAAGCAGGACAGCGGAACAGTGTTCCACAGGCCGACAATTCTTAGAAAAAAGCTTTGTGTTCATGAAATCTATATTTAGATTTAGGCACAGATAGAGAGTGGGGGAAATCGTTTATAGTGGTTGTAGGAAGTCGAGTGTTTTTTTTCTGGTGAAAGTTTGGCAAGGGGGGGGGACTATAGATGGGAGTACCCAATATATATAGTAATGATTTACAAAAAAGGAAGAGAGGGTTGAGGATATGCGTTGCATGGAGAGAAATGATATGATAATGATACAATGGATGTTTAATGTAAGTCTTAAAGACAGGCTTAGATCTGATGACCTCAGAGGAAGATCAAATCTGGACAGTGTAAAGAAATGTGTGCAGAAGTATAGACTTTAATGATATGGCTACGTGGAAAGAATGGAACATGAAAGTTCTTGGGTCAGTAGATGAGTGAAAGAGGAATAAATAAAGACCTGGCCAGAGTTTAGTTTGGAAGTTAATTTCTTAAAGGTGTCTAACACATGTAGCAGCATGTTTTTTTTTTTTTTTTTTTTTATTACATTTTCACCCCAAACAAGGCACATTGCCACTTTGGTGTAGGGGGCTACTATCAGGGGAAACATCTACTGGGGTACTATGTAGGGATTAGGGCAGCGAGATGTTGGTTCACGTTGCACTTGAACTTATGCATGTCAGTACAGTTGGGGAAGCAGTGACCTGGAATGGAATTCCAAAGTCTAGCAGTTCTGGGGAAGAAACTACTGGAGTAGAAATATCTTTTACATCTAGGGATCTCTACAGTGTGGGGGTGGGATTTTGCAGCTTGTCGGGTCTGTTGAGGGTGTTTACGTCGTGGGGGCACAAGTGTTTGCAGTTCTTCAGAGCATTCACCATTATAATACTTGTAGAACAGGCAGAGGGATGCAACGTTTCGACGATGGGACAGAGGCTGAAGTTTAGATGCCAGTTTAGGGCCTATCAGATTTGCGACTCTCTTAAAACAAAGAAGAAACAGACAAGACTACTTTCTTTCAAAATTATTTCCGTTTTTGTGTAAAGATTTTTTTATATTGTTTGTTTTTTGTTTTTTGTATATATAATACACATGGATTATTTGGCCGTGATAATGGATTATTTGTGTTGCCGGATGTAAACGTCTTTCCAACAACGGATTTACATAGATTTTTATAAATCCATAACAGATGGATTTATTTGCACAACGGATTAATTTTCCATTTATTCATTTGCTGTATCGTTTTTTTGAATCTGTCAGTGAATTTATTTGTACTATGCTGCGAAATAAAACTTTTGATTAACATAATTCCTTTGCCGTTGCGCAGGCGACCATTTTCTTCCAATATTATTAGAGATACGAATGACTGACGAATATTGAAGCTAATACTATCATCAAAACAAAACTTTCATATCTGCAGCAAGAACTCGTTAAACTACAACCATGGCAAATAACTTTTTTTCTCTTTGTACAAAAGAAAAAAAAAAAACCCCAAAAAAAACAAATGAAATTTCCATGAACAAAGTTTCTTTCCTAGAACATCACATTTTTTGAAACAAGATAACACAACTCTGCTTCCAAACCGACTTCAGCATGATCATCTTCAAGTCTAATGTAAACAAGTACTTGTTGAGCCATCCTCTTTGATAATCAATTCTACTCCTTCCACTCATTGTTTCTTGTCCTTTTGAGGCCACAATCATTATCCAACTGAAGATCTTTTAACCCTTATCCTCGAATGCCCCCAAGCCTTGATAAATGGTTACTCATCAGTAAAAAAAAGATACACATATAAAATATTCACAGTAGCAACTCGTCTAGGTACAACCACAGCAAAGAACTTTCTGCACCAAAAACCAAACATTTCCATGAATAAAGTTTCTTTCCTAGAACACTCCATGTGTGGAACAAGGTACCACAGATCTGCTTTCCAACCGACTACAACATGGTCGTCTTCAAGTCTAATGTAAACAAATACTTGTTGAGCCGTTTCCTTGATAATCAATTCATTTTAACTAATTTTCTGCTCATCCCACACATTGTTGTGGAGGTGAGTAGAGGTGGTGATGATCGTCCAACTGGTGATCCCTTTAACCCTTATCCTCAAATGGCCTTAAGGCCTTGATAAGTGGTGACCATAGAGTAAAAATTGAGACAACTGTTTTCTTCCATTATTATAAAAAAAAAAAATGATTAAACACTGCGATCACGTAAAAGTTCATCCTATATGTTTGCATTTTTTTTCTTGTCACCATACACTTATTAATAATAAAAGTCTAATTCTAAAAAAGCTGTCCAACATATGCCAGCATGTAAAACAGACATTAAACTACTACTGATGATGACAATGATAACGATGATGATGACGACAATAACAATGGTGATAGTAGTGACGGCAACACATGTACAGGGTAACAATAAAATTGTTGCCCTAGAAAAGACGACATGATTCCATTTCCATTTGATTAAAACCGGTTTTCTTTTTTTGTTGCAGACCATCTCCTAGTTGGCCAGTTGTGTACAAATCCTAGGAGTGATAGGAGCCTTCTATCATGTCTAAAAGTGACACAAAGTTCAACGCTGTACAACTCATACTCTCTATTGATTCAAGGTATGACAACAGGACCATTGCCAGCACCCTCAAAATGCAAATCTAGATGGTTCAACACTTGAGAGCACAGCTCAATGAAATTTCTGATGGTCTTTGGTGTGGTTTCAAGTGAGGGCCACATCACGCTACCTCACATCTTCGAAGTCGGCTTGAAAGTCAACACCAAAGTGTACTTGGATGTGCTGAAGAGTGTGGTGATCTCCTGGTGCAATCAGGTGGCTGCTAGTAGATCCTGGGTGTGGTAACAGGACTCAGCACCGGCCCACAAGTCAAAAGAGACCCAGGCTTGGCTTCAGATGGAGTACTATGACTTTGTATTCTTCTCTCACTAGCCTCCCTCCTCCTTTAACCTAAATCCACTGGACTACTTTGTTTAGTCATACATCGAGAAAATCACCAACATGACCTCCCACACCTTCAAAGCCATTCACTGAGTATTCGTCAAGCTCCTGCCGGTGCTTGTGGAAAAGGTATGTTCCCAGTTACAGACTCGAATCGAGGTGGTGATTGAAGCTGAAGGCGGCTACATTGAATAGATGTCAGCTCTACTACATAATCAAGTTACCAAATGCAACCTCTGATCTTCTTCAGGTGCATCTTTTCCATGGAGGTAACTTACTCTCGTTTTGTCAATCATAACTGGGTCTTAGTCAAGTAATTGTTTTGTATATCATAACTCGGTCTTAGTCTTAAGTAATTGTTTTGTCAATCATAACTGGGTCTAAGTCCTATGTAATTGTTTTGTCAATCATAACTGGGTCTTAGTCTTAAGTAATTGTTTTGTCAATCATAACTGGGTCTTAGTCTTAAGTAATTGTTTTGTCAATCATAACTGGGTCTTAGTTTTAAGTAATTGTTTTGTCAATCATAACTGGGTCTTAGTCTTAAGTAATTGTTTTGTCAATCATAACTGGGTCATAGTCTTTAGTAATTGTTTTGTCAATCATAACTGGGTCTTAGTTTTAAGTAATTATTTTGTCAATCATAACTCGGTCTTAGTCTTAAGTAATTGTTTTGTCAATCATAACTGGGTCTTAGTTTTAAGTAATTGTTTTGTCAATCATAACTGGGTCTTAGTCTTAAGTAATTGTTTTGTCAATCATAACTGGGTCTTAGTCTTAAGTAATTGTTTTGTCAATCATAACTGGGTCTTAGTTTTAAGTAATTATTTTGTCAATCATAACTCGGTCTTAGTTTTAAGTAATTGTTTTGTCAATCATAACTGGGTCTTAGTCTTAAGTAATTGTTTTGTCAATCATAACTGGGTCATAGTCTTTAGTAATTGTTTTGTCAATCATAACTGGGTCTTAGTTTTAAGTAATTATTTTGTCAATCATAACTCGGTCTTAGTCTTAAGTAATTGTTTTGTAAATCATAACTGGGTCTTAGTTTTAAGTAATTGTTTTGTCAATCATAACTGGGTCTTAGTTTTAAGTAATTGTTTTGTCAATCATAACTGGGTCTTAGTTTTAAGTAATTATTTTGTCAATCATAACTGGGTCTTAGTTTTAAGTAATTGTTTAGTCAATCATAACTGGGTCTTAGTCCTATGTAATTGTTTTGTCAATCATAACTGGGTCTTAGTCTTAAGTAATTGTTTTGTCAATCATAACTCGGTCTTAGTTTTAAGTAATTGTTTTGTCAATCATAACTGGGTCTTAGTTTTAAGTAATTATTTTGTCAATCATAACTGGGTCTTAGTCTTAAGTAATTGTTTTGTCAATCATAACTGGGTCTTAGTTTTAAGTAATTGTTTTGTCAATCATAACTGGGTCTTAGTCTTAAGTAATTGTTTTGTCAATCATAACTGGGTCTTAGTCTTAAGTAATTGTTTTGTCAATCATAACTGGGTCTTAGTTTTAAGTAATTGTTTTGTCAATCATAACTCGGTCTTAGTTTTAAGTAATTGTTTTGTCAATCATAACTGGGTCTTAGTCTTAAGTAATTGTTTTGTCAATCATAACTGGGTCTTAGTTTTAAGTAATTGTTTTGTCAATCATAACTCGGTCTTAGTTTTAAGTAATTGTTTTGTCAATCATAACTGGGTCTTAGTCTTAAGTAATTGTTTTGTCAATCATAACTGGGTCTTAGTTTTAAGTAATTGTTTTGTCAATCATAACTCGGTCTTAGTTTTAAGTAATTGTTTTGTCAATCATAACTCGGTCTTAGTTTTAAGTAATTGTTTTGTCAATCATAACTGGGTCTTAGTTTTAAGTAATTGTTTTGTCAATCATAACTGGGTCTTAGTTTTAAGTAATTGTTTTGTCAATCATAACTGGGTCTTAGTTTTAAGTAATTGTTTTGTCAATCATAACTGGGTCTTAGTCTTAAGTAATTGTTTTGTCAATCATAACTGGGTCTTAGTTTTAAGTAATTGTTTTGTCAATCATAACTGGGTCATAGTCTTAAGTAATTGTTTTGTCAATCATAACTGGGTCTTAGTCTTAGGTAATTGTTTTGTCAATCATAACTGGGTCTTAGTTTTAAGTAATTATTTTGTCAATCATGACTGGGTCTTAGTCTTAAGTAATTGTTTTGTCAATCATAACTGGGTCTTAGTTTTAAGTAATTGTTTTGTCAATCATAACTGGGTCTTAGTCTTAAGTAATTGTTTTGTCAATCATAACTGGGTCTTAGTTTTAAGTAATTGTTTTGTCAATCATAACTGGGTCATAGTCTTAAGTAATTGTTTTGTCAATCATAACTGGGTCTTAGTTTTAAGTAATTGTTTTGTCAATCATAACTGGGTCTTAGTCTTAACTAATTGTTTTGTCAGTCATAACTGGGTCTTAGTCTTAAGTAATTGTTTTGTCAATCATAACTGGGTCTTAGTTTTAAGTAATTGTTTTGTCAATCATAACTCGGTCTTAGTTTTAAGTAATTGTTTTGTCAATCATAACTGGGTCTTAGTCTTAAGTAATTGTTTTGTCAATCATAACTGGGTCTTAGTTTTAAGTAATTGTTTTGTCAATCATAACTCGGTCTTAGTTTTAAGTAATTGTTTTGTCAATCATAACTGGGTCATAGTCTTAAGTAATTGTTTTGTCAATCATAACTGGGTCTTAGTTTTAAGTAATTGTTTTGTCAATCATAACTGGGTCTTAGTCTTAACTAATTGTTTTGTCAGTCATAACTGGGTCTTAGTCTTAAGTAATTGTTTTGTCAATCATAACTGGGTCTTAGTTTTAAGTAATTGTTTTGTCAATCATAACTCGGTCTTAGTTTTAAGTAATTGTTTTGTCAATCATAACTGGGTCTTAGTCTTAAGTAATTGTTTTGTCAATCATAACTGGGTCTTAGTTTTAAGTAATTGTTTTGTCAATCATAACTCGGTCTTAGTTTTAAGTAATTGTTTTGTCAATCATAACTGGGTCATAGTCTTAAGTAATTGTTTTGTCAATCATAACTGGGTCTTAGTTTTAAGTAATTGTTTTGTCACTCATAACTGGGTCTTAGTCTTAAGTAATTGTTTTGTCAGTCATAACTGGGTCTTAGTCTTAAGTAATTGTTTTGTCAATCATAACTGGGTCTTAGTTTTAAGTAATTGTTTTGTCAATCATAACTCGGTCTTAGTTTTAAGTAATTGTTTTGTCAATCATAACTGGGTCTTAGTCTTAAGTAATTGTTTTGTCAATCATAACTGGGTCTTAGTTTTAAGTAATTGTTTTGTCAATCATAACTCGGTCTTAGTTTTAAGTAATTGTTTTGTCAATCATAACTCGGTCTTAGTTTTAAGTAATTGTTTTGTCAATCATAACTCGGTCTTAGTTTTAAGTAATTATTTTGTCAATCATAACTGGGTCTTAGTCTTAAGTAATTGTTTTGTCAATCATAACTCGGTCTTAGTCTTAAGTAATTGTTTTGTCAATCATAACTGGGTCTTAGTTTTAAGTAATTGTTTTGTCAATCATAACTCGGTCTTAGTTTTAAGTAATTGTTTTGTCAATCATAACTCGGTCTTAGTTTTAAGTAATTGTTTTGTCAATCATAACTCGGTCTTAGTTTTAAGTAATTGTTTTGTCAATCATAACTCGGTCTTAGTTTTAAGTAATTGTTTTGTCAATCATAACTCGGTCTTAGTTTTAAGTAATTGTTTTGTCAATCATAACTCGGTCTTAGTTTTAAGTAATTGTTTTGTCAATCATAACTCGGTCTTAGTCTTAAGTAATTGTTTTGTCAATCATAACTGGGTCTTAGTCTTAAGTAATTGTTTTGTCAATCATAACTGGGTCTTAGTCTTAAGTAATTGTTTTGTCAATCATAACTCGGTCTTAGTTTTAAGTAATTGTTTTGTCAATCATAACTGGGTCTTAGTTTTAAGTAATTGTTTTGTCAATCATAACTCGGTCTTAGTTTTAAGTAATTGTTTTGTCAATCATAACTCGGTCTTAGTTTTAAGTAATTGTTTTGTCAATCATAACTCGGTCTTAGTTTTAAGTAATTGTTTTGTCAATCATAACTGGGTCTTAGTCTTAAGTAATTGTTTTGTCAATCATAACTGGGTCTTAGTTTTAAGTAATTATTTTGTCAATCATAACTCGGTCTTAGTCTTAAGTAATTGTTTAGTCAATCATAACTGGGTCTTAGTTTTAAGTAATTGTTTTGTCAATCATAACTGGGTCTTAGTCTTAAGTAATTGTTTTGTCAATCATAACTGGGTCTTAGTCTTAAGTAATTGTTTTGTCAATCATAACTGGGTCTTAGTTTTAAGTAATTGTTTTGTCAATCATAACTGGGTCTTAGTTTTAAGTAATTGTTTTGTCAATCATAACTGGGTCATAGTCTTTAGTAATTGTTTTGTCAATCATAACTGGGTCTTAGTTTTAAGTAATTATTTTGTCAATCATAACTCGGTCTTAGTCTTAAGTAATTGTTTTGTCAATCATAACTGGGTCTTAGTTTTAAGTAATTGTTTTGTCAATCATAACTGGGTCTTAGTCTTAAGTAATTGTTTTGTCAATCATAACTGGGTCTTAGTCTTAAGTAATTGTTTTGTCAATCATAACTGGGTCTTAGTTTTAAGTAATTGTTTTGTCAATCATAACTCGGTCTTAGTCTTAAGTAATTGTTTTGTCAATCATAACTGGGTCTTAGTCTTAAGTAATTGTTTTGTAAATCATAACTGGGTCATAGTCTTTAGTAATTGTTTTGTCAATCATAACTGGGTCTTAGTTTTAAGTAATTATTTTGTCAATCATAACTCGGTCTTAGTCTTAAGTAATTGTTTAGTCAATCATAACTGGGTCTTAGTCCTATGTAATTGTTTTGTCAATCATAACTGGGTCTTAGTCTTAAGTAATTGTTTTGTCAATCATAACTGGGTCTTAGTTTTAAGTAATTATTTTGTCAATCATAACTCGGTCTTAGTTTTAAGTAATTATTTTGTCAATCATAACTGGGTCTTAGTTTTAAGTAATTGTTTAGTCAATCATAACTGGGTCTTAGTCCTATGTAATTGTTTTGTCAATCATAACTGGGTCTTAGTCTTAAGTAATTGTTTTGTCAATCATAACTCGGTCTTAGTTTTAAGTAATTGTTTTGTCAATCATAACTGGGTCTTAGTTTTAAGTAATTATTTTGTCAATCATAACTGGGTCTTAGTCTTAAGTAATTGTTTTGTCAATCATAACTGGGTCTTAGTTTTAAGTAAGTCACAATTGCATTCTTGTTCTCATTCGTACAGAAGATTGAATCTTCAACCTCCAAAATACTGTCACCTAAAACTGATTATATATATATATATATATTTATTTAATTTTAGGTAAACAAATTAGAAGGTTACGATAATAACAAAGCTACTGTTTCGATCACATGATGACCTTAATCGCGTAACCTAAACTTCCAATTTACAAAGAGATATGCTCTTAAAATCTTTTTTAAGAGTCTGTCTCTTTGTAAATCAGAAGTTTAGAGTACCCAATGAAGGTCATCATGTGACCGAAATAGTAGCTTCTTTATAGTAATCACTAGGGCTAGGACAACAGCATATTCTTTTAATTGTTTTGACTCTCAAGTGTGTATCCGTTGATATCGTATATGCTTTTATATATGGTGATGTGGTTCTCGGTTGATTAACTGTGTCGGATATATACTCGTTTTTTCAAAACAATGAAAAGAATATGCTGTTGTCATAGCCCTAGTCATAACCATGTAATTTGTTTACCTAAATTAAATATATATATATATATATATATATATATATATATATATATATATATATATAGGAAATTTATTACTGTGAGTCCAGAATGAGTTTACATATTGTTTCAGCTGGACTCACAGTAATAAATTTCCTATATTCTGCTCTGACTACACATTGAGCACTCTAGTCCGGTTTTTTCACCACTAGTAAATAAATATATATATATATATATATATATATATATATATATATATATATATATATATATATGATGAAAATTATGAAAATAAAATTCCAACCAAAATTATATCTTCATCAACGTTTCGTCTTTATTTCAAGTCTTTTTCAGAATGACTGATTTGAGGCAATAAAATACAATATTTGAAAATATATTTGCTGTGTTTCTAATGTGAAATGAATGTTTTTGTCCTTTTTTGAATGAAAAATAGCCGTTTGCATTCAAAGTATGTGTAACGTTTTTAGCATGGAGTGAGTGAATTATTTTAAATGATATATAGCTGTTAGAAGCAAAAAAATATGACGCTGTTTCTATTCTTTTTTTGGAATGAATATAATCGTTAGAATTCAAAATGTTGCAGATTCTAGGAATTCTAAGAATAGGAACGCTAATAATCCACTAAGAGGATTACCTATAGGAAGACCAAAATTTTGTTTGTAGAAATTATTATTGAATTGAAAAAAAGTCATGTCTGTTATAAATCTGCTAATTTTATTAAAAACGATAAGTTAATGTTGATTTCTATTTTATGGAGTAAATTTAAACTAATCTTATGTGTGATTTCCTATTTTAAATCTTATTTTTACACGCTCAGCATTAAATTTTGCTACGAATGGCCAACGCTTGTTAGAAGCATGTGTATAGACTTTATAGGAGCTATGTGAGAATTTTTTGGATTTAACATCCAAATCTGATCGCCAAAATCGTCATGGGCATTGAATATATGCCTAGATTAGAGATGGCTTTCCTTGTGGTCGGGTCATCTCCAAAGAAGATCCTAATTTGCCTTTTAGAATAGCATTTGCTTGCAGCACCACGTTCATATTTACCCTCTTTTGACCTCAGAACAGTGAAGTTGCTATCATTGAGATTATCTCTGAGAAAATTGACCACATTGCGTCTACCAATCCCTCAGTTAAAGTTCACGTCTGCAGAGACTTCAACATTCACAATGTTGAATAGCTCAAACAAGACAGACAATGAGGGAAGATACTGTCACGATTTCTCAATTGCTTATAATCTGATACAAATTGTTCACAAACCCACCTATATGTTTGATTCCGACAGACAATATGCAGGTCTCCTTAACCTTTTTCTTACAACTTTCCCATAAATGTTCTCATCCTCCATTCTGTCTCCATTGGGATCTTTCGATCACCCAGTTGTCTCGATTAAGATTAAAACAAAATGTAATAAGTTCTTAGATGTACCTCTTCATCGTACTGTATATCGATACTCTATGGCTGATTGGGATAACTTCCGAACATTTATATCAGGTATACCTCTGCACTCCATGTTAAAAAAGAATGTGTCACTTTGCTATAGTATCTGACCTGACTGAATGGTTAATTGTTGGTTTAGACCACTTCATCCCCTCTACCCTCCAAGACATTCCAGCAAAAGCCCAATAGTCAGCTATGGTTCACTCCAGAATGTGCTGCTGACACTGCACACAGAAATCACTATTTCCATTGCTTTCAGCGTAATAGACGTCGTGAAAGTAAAGGCACCTTTAGGATTGCTACCAACCATTATAAAAGAGTAATAAAGAATGCAAGAGATTCATATGTCAAGTTTAAAGTAGCTGAGAAGCACCTTAGTTCTCATCAGTTTTTGGTGAATAACAGAGCCCTCCATCTCTACCATCACCGACGGACCTGAGGTAATTTCATCAGCATCTGCCAAAAAAAACAAAAAAAAAACCCTCTTTGCAAAGAACTTTGCAGCAAATTCTACTCTTTGCAATCAGAGTTGCCCTCCTCCTTGTATTTCCTCCTGTGACTGAAAACACACTATGTGACATACAAATATCTCTATATGATGTTTCTAAGCATATCAAAAACATTGATTCCAGTAAAGCAACTGACCCTGATGGCATTCCAGTCATAGTGCTCAGAAAGTTTCAATCAGAACTAGCTCCCATACTTGCGAAGCTGTTTAAACATTGCCTTAAGGAGAAATGCTTCCCAACACCCTGGAAAACTTCATCAGTCTGCCCCCTATTCCAAAATTCCTGAGATCGGTCATCTCCCTCTCAATACAGACCAATCAGTCTCCTGTACGTGAAGAATAAGTTGCTGGAATCAGTGATATAAACAGAGAAGTCGCCAACCAACTCAATAAAAATAACTGCTCAGTGACATGCAATATGGTTTCCATTCTGTGAGATTTACAGCTGATGTACTAACTGTTATATCACACTGAATTAGTTAATCTCTTGATGGGGGCTTTGTCTCTAGAGCAATAGCTCTTGACATATCAATGGCTTTTGATAGAGTGTGGCACAAAGTTCTACTTCACAAGATCATCAACTATGGAATAGTTGGAAATGTCTTCTCAATTATTAAATCCTTTCTCTCTGATAGGCTTATGAGAGTAGTCGTTGATGGGCAGAAATCAGAAATTCATGGTATTAACGCTGGCATCCCTCAAGTCGAATTCTCTTCTTGATCTTCATCAATGATCTTCCAAATCACACTCTTAGATCATTCATAGACATTTATACAGATGATAGCACAATCTATGGCAACACTTCCAAGGTCAACAATGACCAAATTCTTTTTAATTCTCTTCCATTCTTGAGAAAGTGGTGTAATGGGGAAAGAGGTCGCTGGTTAATTTTAATGCATCGAAAACCAAACTTCTCTCCTTTCACCATAATCTCTCTGACCCCTATCATGTCCTACTTTGAAATGAATGGCTCTCATCTTGGTGAAGCTCATGTCTTGACAAGCTTCTGGACCAACCTTCACTCCTGATCTGAAATGGAACATATAAGTCAAATCTGTTGCTAAGATTGCTGAAATACTGGTTGGATCACGCTTCCGTTCCACTAGGTATCTCACTGCTGATGCAATTCTCTATTTGTATAAGAGCCAGGTACACCCTAAAATGGAGTACTGTTGCCATATCTGAGTAGGAGCTGCTCAGCGTGTCCCACCTTACCTTAATAGAGTTCAAAATTGTTTTCGAAATCTAGTAGATGATACCCTTTTCTCTTTTCTGCAACCTCTTTCCCACAGAAGAAACCTTGCAAGCCTGTCTCTGCTCTATCATGATTTTCATGGCAAGTGCTCAACTGAACTCCAATCTATAGTCCCCCCCCTTGCTAAACTTTCACAAAAACACTCGACTAGCTACAATCACTATATCCGATTTTCCCCACTCAATCTGTGCCTAAATCTAAGCGCAGCTTCCACGAACAAAGCTTCTTTCCCAGAACTGTCTGCCTGTGAAAGACTGTTCCACCGTCCTGCTTTTTGGTTGAATACAACATGGTAACCTTCAAATCTAATGTTAACAAGTTTTTGTTGAGCCGCCCCTATAAACAATCAAATTCTACCCAATTAACGATGACTACACTACCAACTTACATTTATTAGCCCTTATCCTCGAGTGACCTTTAGGCCTTGATAAGTGGTAACTCCCAAGTCAAAAAAAAAAAAAAAAAAAGAAACATAGGAGTCCACAACCGCAAGTATAAGTATGAAAATACAGATTTATCAGGTGCTTCTATGGACAGTCTTTCTCTACAACTGTGAGACATGATCAATCGCAGCTGCAGATTTCAAAAGGTTTGTGGTGTTTGATCTATACTACCTCCACCGAATTCTGCACTACCACTATTTTGTCTCCAATACACAATCTGGATACAATACAGGATCATCATCTTTAGCTAAATGCTTTTAAAGAGGAGACTTTGTTGTTTTATCCACGCTGTGTGCTGCAACACAGGAGAGTTTATCTACGAAGCAATAGTTCTAAAACCACTCGAAGATTAACGTAGATGCCTGAAAGACCAACTGAAGATGTATTTATACACCATTAAAGCAGACATTGAGCCGACCCACGGTTTAAAGTGTCATTGGTCCTAGGACTAGATACTCATAACTATCTTGGCCACTACAGACCATCATGTGTGATCTACGTTGTGTATTCAATGGGACAAGCCAGCTCAATCCATCCTGAGCGCATGCCGCCTAAGTCAAAGTTAAGTCATAGGCTTTATAAGATGTCTTAGTCAAAAATAACTTCAACGGAATTCATTAAAGATGCTAAAAGTAAAGAAATTTGAGATTTCAGCTTAATAGTCTTGGAATGTTTTTAGCTCCTCAAACAGGTTTCTCATTAATTAATTTATTTGTTGCGGACTATTATCCTCATTTTTCTTAGATGTTATTTCACGACGTTTCGGCCACCTGACGAAGGCCAGAGGAATAGTTGGCCGAAACATTGTGAAACAACATCTAAGAAAAATGAGGATAATAGTCCGCAATAAATAAATTAATTAATGAGAAATCTGTTTGAGGAGCTAAAAACATTCCAAGGATAGGAAATCCGAATCTCCTAACTGGATTCTCAGCAATTCCTGCCGCCATCCATAGTTGTTGTCGTCTCACCACGTTTTCTTTTGGGTTTTTTTTTGGCCATGTAAGCCTCTAGCTAGGTAGCTATCTTCAGACAATTCTCACCAGGAAACGTAGAGATTCAACATCTTTATCCACTGCGCTATGGGACCGAAGGGTGATCAAGAAAAATAAATAAATAAATATAATATATAGGTTTCTCATTGTTTAAAAAGCCAGCAGCACTCACCCGAGGTGTGTTGAATTGGCATCCTCCAAAGGAGAAAGCTTCATGGGGATATCAAGTTTACAAGCATGTCCCGGTCAGGGTAGATGACAACGTTAGGTTTTTGTGAATCTTGCAGGGAGATATCAATGTCTTCCTACATACAGAGCATGGTATTTCAGTATGCAAAAAAATTCCATTTCCTTCCTTGATTTTTTTTATTTTCATCCATAATATTGGGATTCTTCAAACTACTGATCTCATCTTGAGTATCATTTTCACAAATGTTTCCGTCAATATAACCTTTCTGTCAAACTCGGGGAATCTGCACAGGATTTTGAATGAGATCCTGTAGGGAAAATAGAGAAGGCTTACCGCAAAAACGTGCTCAGGTCTGCCTGTTGTGCAGGCTGAGAAAGACAAATGAAAAGATCCAAGATGGCGACCGTGGTCTTTTAATGCTCACTGTCTTGCACAGTTCTAAAAAACATTGCGTTTCACATGTGATTTTGAGGAGATGCTGGGGGAAGTGGGCAGAAGTGTTCAGACCTGTGTAGAATTGAACATCGTCAGTCTTTTCTGAACTTGTTTACATTAGACTTGAAGGCAACGCTATTGCAGTTGGTTAAAAAGCAAGCCACCAGCACAGTGTTCCATAGGCGGGCAGTTCTAAGAAAGAAGTGTTCAGACCTGTGTAAAGTGAACATCGTCGTGCGACTCAGACTTTTCCAATTCAGACCCTTTATTAAATTCATCGAGGTAACATGCTATGACTGGATAGAGGTCTTCACTAATTGGCAATTGCATATTTCAGAAGAATGTCATTTTGACAACTGAATTTTTCCAAGTACTCTAACCACTGTGCCATTGGTCCTTCCTTATTTTTATACATTCAGCATTTAATTCAACTTACCTGATCTCTACTCTCATTAGGAACATGCGCGTCAGTTTTATAAAAGAAAAGAGCTTCGTCTTGATAGGCATTGTTTGAATATTTGTTAAGAATTGGAAGTCAATATTTTGGTTTTATTAAAACTTAAAATCCAATCGTACTTACATCTTCTTCTGGAATATGCATTTTTCCGGGTCGCGTTACTTTGCGACAAGTGGAGTTTGTTGGTGTTGATGGCCCCATCACTGTTGCTGCTGCTGCCGCTGCTGCCGTTACTGCAGCATTTTCTTCTTCCTTGTCTTCACTACTTCCCACCTTCTCCGGCTTGTCTGTGTTACGGAATCGAGCTCGGATAGCATTTTTCAAACTCATTGCGTTTCGCCACTAGAAAGTTCAACCAATCATACTCGTGTCAACTTGCGCTCGTACAGACTCCAGCGGAATCTGAAAAGAGAAGTAGAGAAACATTTTTAATCCATTTGGAAATAATTCGGCCACTTCTGCATTTTTTGGTTTGAAGGACAATTTTTTGGGTTTTATTTTCACAGAATTCCATGAGGAGACAATTGAAAGAGTTGTTAAAGTTTCTCATAGCATTTTAGTAAAATAAAACAAACACGATAAATTAAGAATAACACGAAATAAAACATTTATTGAATTAAAATAAAAGTTTTTAGTGTTTATAAAATAGTTAGAATTCCAAAATAAATTACAACAGGCATTTTTATATTTATATGAAAACGTACGACTTAAAAATGTCATAGCTTTCTGAAAATATAATCAAATAACTCAAGTGTTATCTATTTTGCGCTTCAAATCACCAATTTCTCGGTTAAATTCGACAATGTTGTCAAAACTTCCAACTTTCAAACGCAACGATCTTCCAGCTGACTTCCACACGTCTGCATAAGTAACACGCCTTCTCTCAACTCGCCTCATACTCACTTCACGTCCGCTTTTATAGACTAATCTCATTTGCATAAAGATTCACAGTCACGTGATTATTCATCATAAAACAAACTGTCTCGCCATGTTAAGTTTTCCTTTCTTTCTCTTTCATTTTGTTCCACGACCGACCCTTTGAATCATGCACACGTACTAGTTAAGTAAATCACGCGTTTCCTTACAGAAAAGTTCTAAAGTTTTTTTAAACAAAATTTTTAATAAATGGGATCTCTTTAAGAGAAGAAAATTCTAAAATGAATGAAAATAGTTATTAAATGAACGACTGGATTTTCCCCCACATTAAAAACCGACCTTGTCTCTAACTCTGACTTCGTGGGGAGGCATGTACAGTTATATATATATATATATATATATATATATATATATATATATATATATATGACAAAAGAAAAAGATAGACAAAAGTGCTGCTGCTGCTACTATGAAGAGAAGTAAACAGAACAACTCTGCAATTATATATTACTAGCAGGGGTGCCCGGCGTTGCCCGGGTGTGTGGAGGTGTAAAAAAAAAGAAAGAAAAAAGTTTTGGTAGGTAGGTAGGTTCAAACCCGAAGCCTTGAGGCATTCGAAAAAAAAGCCTGACATCTTACCACAATGCTAAGAAGACATAGATGTGAGAATGGTTGAAATTAAATGATTAAAAAGTTAAGTGAGTAAATTTAATGAGGTCAAACATCACACCATAGGGAAATGAAATGCCGCACTTAACTTTTGCTGCGAGGCAGTTTTTTTGGTTTTATTTTGTTTCCCCAAGATGTTTGGGTAAAACCAGCTCCCCTCAAAAAAGGGGAGTGTCCAAATGAATAGCAATTGTCTGATATGACGGTTTTCACCGCATTGATCAAAGCTGATTGCTTTCTGGGCGTTCCCAGTGGAAAAGCCCAGAAATTGCTTTCGCTCCATCAGTTTCACTTTATTTATACTAAAAAGCCGAACAAACACGTGACAGAACAGAATAGCGCGAATTTTATAAAAGTCGATCAAAATAAATCTAGAGATGACATCACTTCGCAAATCGTAGATATTATGATCTAGGGGGTATATAAAAAGTTCTAAGACATAGTACCCCCCCCCCCGAGAACCCTGGCGAAAAAAGCTTTTGCTGGACATACAAAAATGCGCACGCCACTTTTGCCTCTTATATATATAGACTAGCGGGGGTACCCGGCGTTGCCCGGGTTTTTAGAGGCGTGTGTGTGTGGGGGGGGGTAAAATGATTACAAAGTGAAGTAATAACCCTGTTTAAATATTATAAAAACAAACAATGTTAAAACTTCTTAAAATAAAAAAGATGAACATGATGCAATATGAACAGTCCGGCGGTGGCCGGGTGTTTAAAAAAACAAAAAAGTTTGGGGGGAGGGAGGCTCGAACTTGAATCCTTGAGGCGAAAGTGAAAAAAAAAAAAAAAAAAAAAACGTGAATTAGGTCAAACATCAATCCCGCAGTGAAGTTTGTTTTGGTTTAGTTTCCCCAAGATGTTGGGTTGAAAATTAGCTCCCCATAAAAAATAGGGATGTCCATATGAAAGCAATTGTCTGATATAAGGTTTCCATCGCATTGAGCAAAAGCTGATTGCTTTCTTGATGTTCCGGCGCGAAAGTCGAGAACACACCGTTTGAATTTAGTTTCACTTTATTTATACTAAAAAGCCGAACAAACAGGTGACACAGCGAAATAGCGCGAATCTTATAAAAATTTGTAAAAATCGATGTAAATAAATCTAGACGTGACGCATGTTCCCAAATCCTAGATATTATTATCTAGGGGTATATAAACATTTCTAAGCGATAGTAACGACCCCATGACCGTCGGCGGAAAAAGCCTTTTTTGGACATACAAAAATGCATGTGTTTGGAGGGGGTGGGGGTGTTAATAAAAACCTAAGAATAAGCAAAGTAACAAAAGAAAACATAAAAACGAACGTTAAAACTGAAGCGGGGGGGGTACCCAGGGGGGGGGGTAATCAAAACATCGAAAAAAAAACACAAAAAAAGGCAAACGGACGATGTTAAATGTAAAAATCGAAAAAACAAAAAAAAAAAAAACAGAAAAACGAACGTTAAAACAAAAAACCAAAAAAAAAAAGATGTGAAAAATGGCTTAAATAAGCCTGTTTCGATATTAAAATTTAAAAAATCGGTGGGTACCCAGGTGTTTTTGGGTGTGTGTGGTCGGTCAGGGGTGTTAATGGAAACCTAAGAATAAGCGAAGTAAAAAAACGTTATGTGAAAAATGGCTTAAATAACACTGGTTCAATATTTAAATTTAAAAAATCAAAAAAAAATAAAAAAGAAGACATCTCACACCACGATTCGAAACCAAAATGTTTAGATAATGAACCAACGCTCTAACCAACTGAGCTAACACAACATACATGAAATTTAGTCAGTTCTTCAACTATTTAAACTGAATCAGGTCATGACGTCATCTGACGCATGCGTAGAACCAGTCGTCATCATGAGAGGACGGTTTTTGTTGACCCCCCCCCATTGTTGATTTCAGGGTGAAAAAATTAACGTTTTTGGCCAATTTTTCGATATTTTTCGGGCGAAGGATGGAGCTTCAATATGATACCAAGCTTGTCAATTTTTGTTCTGTCTGTCGAAAGTTTTTAGCGGACACACAAACATACATACATACAAACATACATACATACAAACATTTTCGCTTTTATATATATAGATTATTTTTTTTTCATTCCTTAAGATGAGGCTTCATAATTTGTTCTTTTGACTTTTTTGTGGACTGTTTTGTCGTCTTCATAGTTGTTGTTGTTTCACCACGTTTCGGCCAACTATTCCCTTGGCCTTCTTCAGGTGATTAACCATGACAGAATAGGAATGCTTCTTTTTATTGTTTTTTTTTTGTCACCACTTATCAAGGCCCAGAGGCCACTCGAGGATAAGGGTTAATGAGTGTACAGTAGTCAATAGGACAAAATCGTAGTAATCGTTAGTAGTGGAAATTTGGTAAATTGGGTTACTTAAGGAGACAGTTCATCAAGAACTTGTTTATGTTAGACTTGAAGCCGACGGTATTGTAGTCAGCTGGAAATCAGTTCCACAGAACAGAGTTCCACAGATGTGCAGTTGTAAAAAAGAAACTTTGTTTATGGTATCTACGTTCAGGTTTAGGCACAGATAAAAAGTGGGGAAAATTATTGACAGTGGCTTCAGTTAGACGAGTGCTCAGTTTACCTGTTTTCCGTCTGACTACAATTTGGTTGTCTTCAAGTCCAACGTAAACAAATTCTTGAACTGTCCCCTTATCGAATCCAATTTACCAAATTTCCACTACTAATGATTACTGTGTTATCCCATTGACTACTGTACACTCAGTAACCCTTATCCTCGAGTTGCCTCCGGGCCTTGATAAGTGGTGACCCCTATGTATAAAAAAAAGACAGACAAAACTACAGCCAGTATTCACTATTACTACTACTACGATGACGAGAAATAAAAAGAACAACTCTGTAATTGCTGCTGACAACAAAGAGGAAGAAGGAGACCTACATTACACATGGTAACTTAATACAATACTCTACAATAAAAGGAAATAGATTTTGGTAAATGCAAATTGCTCCGTGCAAGTGATCGTAAATCCTTAGCATTCAATGAGATCTTGATCTTAACTAAACAAATCGACAAAAAAAGAAGTTTGCTTTTCTGGCGTTACATCCCCCCACCCCCACCGTATCCTTTAGTAGATTAGAAAGATAAACACTCAGATGATAAACAAGGAGGCAAAGTCAGAGGAGATGTTGATGAAACAGCTCTTCTTCTTCTTCTTCTTCTTCTTCTTCTTCTTCTTCTTCTTCTTCATCATCATCATCATCATCATCATCATCATCAGCTATCATTTATCTCCTTATCTTGCAATAAACACAGGGGAAAGAAATACTAAAAGAAAATAACATGAGACAGCTGATCTTTTTAACTTTATTCCACCCGAAACAAAACATATTGCCCGTGAGACATGTGAGGTTACTGTAATTAGGAGCAAGAATGTTTAGGGGTACTTATCCAGGTTTTCCCAGTTCCTTCAACTATACCAACACGCAAAAATTCAAATGTAATGTGAACAAACATCTTTCTGTCCAACCCTCCTCTGAAATACTTATTCCGTTTATGACCCGATTTGCAGCAACTGCATGTCAGCATCTTCTGGCAAGTTATATAAACAGCCAGAAGATGCCAAAGCGAAAACTGCCAGACTGATTAAAAACGAAATATCTCTGTCCTTTCTCCAAATTAAAAATGGCTTTCTACTTAAAAAGCCATCCTTAACAAGTGGGTGGGGGGATTTCACTTCAACGTAGCATATTTAAAATCATTTTCAATTAAAATTTTTCTTGATTTAATGAATTTTATTGAAACTTATCCTCTGACAACTGATTGGATAATTGCTTTAGCATCTTCCGGCTGTTTACATAATTTGCCGGAAGATGCTGACATAAAATTGCTGGAAATTGGGCCATAAACTGGATGGGGATTTCAGATTTGTAGTAGGCATCAAAAGAAGGAGGTTGGACAACACATTTTTGTTCATATTACATTTAAATTTTTGTACGTTGGTATAGTTGGAGAAACATGGAACAGAGAGGGGCTTCAAAAGGCAAGTGGTCAGAGGTAAGAAATTATTTGAATAGAAATTTTTTTCAGCATCTTGGGATATTTACAGTAAAAGGATGGGATTTTACTGCTAGTCAGGTTGGTCATGGGTATTTATGTTGGGAGAAAGGTGCAAGTGCTGTACCTTCACAGCATATTCTGTGAAAGTACTTGTAAAAGAAGCACAGTGATGCAAAATTGTGGTGATGGGAGAGAGACTGGAGCATGGTAGAACTATTAGGAAGAAACTAGTTGTTGGAGTACCAGCCCATATACAGATATTGGCAGGTGTCATAAGTTTTCTAGGCTGGTAGAGAGAACCAACCTTCTTTGCAGGAGATATTCTTCTCCATCATCTTTATCCATCATTTATCTCCTCGCCTTTTTCTTGCAATAAATAAGTCAATAAAAATTTAAAAAACATGGAACAATTGATTTTGGAAAGTTGATTTTCATGTTTGGGGAATTTTTGTATTATTTGGCTTATTCAAATTTACTGTTCTCATCTTTATAATGAAGTATTAAAAGAAGTGGATATAAAAATACATTAAACCTACACTATCTAATAATACACCAAAAAAGCTAGAAATAGAAAAAGTATTTGGTTTACACCTCCAATCAACCAAACTAAGCAAAAAGATTCCTAAATCTAATTAACCTTCATTTCCCTAAATAATATTCTCCACAAAATTTTTAATAAAAAATACCCTTAAACTACAGTTGTAAGAAAACCAAGAAAAAATATAAAAACAAAAAACACAATAATATATTAGAACAAAAGATACCAAAACATGTATCTGCATTAATAAAAATAAATATCCACAACAACAGAAATGTCTATCAACTTCCCTAATCTATAAAGCTAAAACTACAACTCTAAAAAATTCCCACCAATACCAAATACTGAATATTCTTTTAAAGATATACCGACCATAAATGCTTTTTTAACAATATTCCATATATCACCAGGATTTGACAAAAAAGAAACAAACACAAATAGTAAAATGAGATATAGTTTGAAAATCTGTTACATGTAAATCTTTAAACACACCCTGTTACTTATGACTTGATGAAAAACAAGCCAAGCATCCCTATATATAATAAAAGAGGCACAGTTTTTCCCCTCTAGACACAAAATATTGTAGGTTTACAACAACAGATGCACGTACAAATTTATTATATTTACACTATTAGTCATTATCTTATTTAACTATAGAATGCCATTTTAGACGAATTAATTTGTAATATTAAAATATTACCTTTATTCCTAGAAGCAACATCAACATCGTCATAACCTAAAGAGGAAGTAGTTCCAATTTTACCCCTATTCCATAAGTCCTCTTATGACCCCATTCTTAACCATGTAGATTAATACTTTTGCTTACTTTCCTATGTTTACGCCGTCATTAACTGAATTCATACACATCACATACTATTACCACTTACATCTACAAAAATAATGATGTCCCCCTTTATGAATTCGCTGGACTGTAAGCATTCCTCCATTCTAGATTAACGCTCACTTGTTATATATAAAACTTAATTCTCTCTTTTTTCCTATATAATAATTATTGATGGCCTAGAGGTTTAATATTGGATTGCAGAATCAAAAGTGACTTTGTGACTGTGTTTAAATTCTTTGTCTGGCAGTCATTTCTTCCTATACTGATGATGGCATAAGCAAGAAATACAAGTGTCTGTAGGTAAAAGTTCGAGAAAACGACTTTGATTTTCATCATCAACCCCCCCCCACTTTGTGTTCATGAGAAGACTGTATTTAAATAAACTTGATATCGTCTCTGAAATGATCGTACACTATTCCAGGTTTTATTGTCTTGATTTCTTGGAACATATGTAAATGATCTAA